>NW_022985192.1:790605-798560 GCF_010093535.1 Lindgomyces ingoldianus
TTTATTTATAGTTTTACTATATATAACTACTAGTAGTACTATTATAACTAGAGACGCTAGTAGTACTTTTATTTTCTAACTCTTCTAACTCTTCTAACTCTTCTAACTCTTCTAACTCTTCTAACTCTTCTAACTCTTCTAACTCTTCTAACTCTTCTAACTCTTCTTTATCTTCTATATTTATTATTTATTTTTGTTTTCCTTTAGAACGACTAGGTAAAGTATAATTATAATAAAGTTGCTTTTTAATATAAGAATAGAAATAGCAATTATAAAAATATCTACTTACTAAATATAGTATAAAATATATAACATACCTAACAGGTTAGCTGGCCACACAGGTTAGCTAGCCACATTTGCCAAGCCCCTACTACACTCTACCTATTTACATAATGCTTTAACAACAACACTAAATTAAATCTTCTAAAAAACATTAGATACAGCTTACTCTTTAAGCTTTTAAATAAGACTTAAAACTTTTCTTATAACGCGCTGCAGCTATCTATAATGTCTTTTATATAACACTAAGTAATTAACACGCTAGACAGCCTTTAGAAGCAGAATGCTAGCCTAAATTAAGAAATCTAACTAAGCTTAAAAAAAAAAAAGTAGTTATTAAGTACATACTTAAGCTTATTACGCGCAGATTTCCCTCTAAGCCTACAGCTATAGCTAATATAGCTAATTCCTTGCGCGCAAAGCGCAATCTAGGCTAGGTTAGCTTAAACTAGCCTAGTATATAGGTTAAGCACTGCCTTAAGTTTATAATAAAGTTTAATTATAAGTATAATTATAAGAAAGTGCTCTGTAAGAATTTAGAGGTTATTTAAAGCTAGTTTTACCTAGTAGCTAAAATAAAAGCTAAGTACAGTATCTAGAATAAAGACATGTATAACTTTAATAAGTTAGGCTTTATAATAGGCTAGATATTAACTAGAGTAGTTATTATAGCTTTAAAGAAATAAGAATAGCTAAAGGTAATATAGTAAGGTAATAAGAAGTAGATAATAGTTATCTAAAGCATTAACATAATAAAGTAAGCTATTTTACTTTTTGTTATTTTTAAAAGCTGCTATTACTTTTTTACCTAGTATAAAATTTTTTTTACTTTAAAACTAGGTTATTACAGTCTCTAAAAACAGCTAGATAATAAATAAGCTTAGGCTGCAGTAGTTAAAGCACTTTAATAAGCATATAAAAAAAGTTATAGGCGCTTATTAGCTTTTTATTATTAACAGCTATAAGAGCTATAACTTACATAATTTCTAGTAGTACTATAAAGAGAATAAGATTATTACTATTTACATGCCTTTACACTTATTACACCTTTTATAGCCTTTTAATATAGGTTGTTTTGCCCCTTTAGAAAAGGTGTACAGGCGCTAAGCTAAAGATCTTATGTGTAACTAGATTACTTATATTATAAAACTTAAGTTCCTACTATGCTTTATACACGCTTATAATGTAGTAATTACTTTTAGTAATATCTAAAAAGGGTTTTAAAGCGCTAGTTTAGTCTTATTTAACTTAGAATAAGTTAAAATAGCTCTTAACATTTAGTTATGTACTTTATTACTACTACTACCTATTAATAATAAGCCTTAGCAGTTATAAACTTTAAGTAATACCTTTAAATTTAGGTTATAATTAATGCTTATAAAAGTAAAAATTTAAAAGTATGTAAATAGCTTACTAATGTTTATAGTAAAGGCTTTTAAAAAAGTTTTAAAAAGGGCAGTAATTATTACACATAAGCTAGTGTTAGTATAAAAGAAGATTATAAAGCTTTAAGCAGTAAATAAAGCTGCCACATAACATAGATTGTATAAAAGGAAGTAAATTTAGGCAGAAAAGACTTTAATAGTTAAGAATAGGGCTTGTTTAACTGCTCTAAAGGAGTTTAGAGCGCGTAGTAATAGGAAGAAGCTAAAGACACAGGTGCGCACTAAAAAAGGTAAGCTAAGTTAAAAGCAATGCAGGCAGTGTAATTAGACTAGGCATAACTTACATATGTGTAAGAAAGTAGCAGAAGTAAACTCTAAATAATATCTTATGTTATATTGCTCTATACAGGGCTAAAGTGGGCTGTTTTGCGCCAGAATAGGGTGGTTTTAGTGGGGGCTTGGCAAAAGTGGCCGGCCAACCCGTTAGGTACGTTATCTTTTTAACATTAATTTTTTAACTTAAACTAAAATTATAATATAATATAAATAAAGTTAGTAATATTAATAAGTAGAATAACTTTAGTAAAGTAAATATATATGTTAAATAGTATTATATAGCGTTATTATATATTATCATTATATATATTTGTCAGATATGCGCACCTACTGTCAAGACAGGAGGAACGTTTGACGAAAGCTGCTACATAGTACGAGCAATAAGCTCGAACAGTATGTTGCTGCAAATTGCTGCATTTTGCAGCATTTTGCAGCATGTTGCAAGCTGGTCGCGCATAGGGCTAGTGGGCGAGGGACTCGGATCGGAAAAACAAAAGCCGAGCAACACGAGTAGAGCAGAAAAAGGATTGATAAATAAACAACAATTAATACAATCAATGAATCATCCCATACATCATATCCAAACCCATCATTCATCTCAGGAAGCCTAGAAACAGTGCTTCAATCTAACAATATTATAGTTGTTTAAATTATAGTAATTACTTGTTAACATTTTTTTTTAGCTTATATAGTTTTTTTAAATAAAAAAGCTTTATATATTACTAGAGACACAAGAATTATTATATACTATTATAATAATTATTACTTTTACTACTTAAAATCTTTTTCTATAAAATATCTATTTATAGAAATAGTAATTACTATAGTAATTACTACATACCTCTAGTAATAGTAATTACTATTACTAGGTGCTTATAGTAATAGTAATTACTATTACTAAAAAGTGGCAACCCTGCTATACACACCTAGTAATAGTAATTACTATTACTAGGGCTAAAAGGTTGCATAGTAATTACTATTACTATAGTAAACAGCGACCCTGAGCAAGGCGCTAGCTAGTACCCTAGGAGACAGAAACTAAAGGCCTGTGCTATCTAAATAATAAAAGAAAAGCTAAAAAAACTACCTTAAAAGCGCTACTTTCTAATAAGAAAATAAAATAGGCTAGAATATACTAGCTAGTATAATAACTAGAACATGTAATTCCTAAGAAGTATAGTAACTATTAGGACATGTTTAAAACTCCTAAAGACTTAGAAGAACTGCCCTTACACTAGCTATAGAACTACGCTATAAACTTAAAGCTAAACCTATAGCTAAAAACACATAAACTAAGACCCTTTATAAAGATTTAAAAGAAAGCCTTATAAGAATACGTAGATAAGATGCTAGTAAAAGGCTATATTTAGAAAAGTAATAGCCTAATAGCATTAGCAGTAGTGTTTGCAAAGAAGAAAGAAAGAAAAATTAAAGTCTGTTAAGACTACTAAACTCTTAATAAAAACACTATATAGAACTAGTTCCCTCTTCTTATTATATAAGACATTATAAACTAGCTCTATAGAACTATACACTACATAAAGTTTAATGTACAGGACAGGTTTAACAAGATAAGGATAAAAGAAGGCTATAAATAAATAACAGCTTTTAAAACTTTAGGCAGCTTATATAAACTTTTTATTATGCTATTTAGACTAACTAATGCTCTAGCAACTTTTTAATAAGTAATTAACACTACACTTAACCTATACCTAGACATCTTTATGCTAGTATACCTAGACAACATTTTTATCTACACTAAAGGTAATAAACTAGACTATGTAATAAAGGTAAAGCTAGTACTAGACTAACTATAAAAATATAGACTTTACCTACAACTTTTAAAATGTAAATTTAATGTATAGGAAACTAAATACCTTAAATTTATTATTAATAAAGAAGAAGTAAAAATAGACCTTATAAAAGTAAAAAAAGTAATAGACTAGCGAATACTTATAAGTGTAAATAAAGTCTAAGGATTTTATAGTCTAACAAAGTATATATAATGCATAATTAAAAACTACTTAAAGATTACACTACCTCTTATAGACACTATAATAAAAAAAAGACTATACCTAAAGTTTATCAAGAATCTCTAGATAGAAGAGGCCTTTTAAGAACTTAAAATAGCAATAATAAGTAAACTAGTAATATAAATATATAACCTAATACTAGAAACTAAGCTACATATAGACACATTATTAAAAGCTAAAGAAGCAGTGTTTCTTTAAAAACAAGAAAACAGAAGATAGCATCTAGTAGCATACTACTCTGCAAAATTCTCTCTCTTAGAATAAAAGTATAGTATTCTAGACAAGAAATTAAAAGCTATAGTAAATATGTTAAAAGCATAAGAAACAGAACTATAAAAAACTAGTTAATAATTTATTATATACACTAACTACACTAACTTAGTTACTTTTTTAATAATAAAGAAGTTATTACTAATGTACGCATAATAGGCTATAGAACTAGCCTAGTTTAACTTTGTAATAAAACACATAGTAGGCGCTAATAATTAATAAGTAGACACTTTAAGCAGACAAGCTAACTACTCTAAAAAAAACTCTTGAAAAATTTTATAATATTTAAAAAAACTTAAAAAAGATTAGTCTATAATAAGCTAGATCTAGAGGAAATAATTTATTCCTTTACAGTAGTAGAACAAAGATAGAAGAACCTTGTTAAAGAATACTATAAGGCCTCTATATTTAGACACCCTAGAATTAGAACGCTCTAAAAGAAAGTTAAAGCTATAATTCTTTAGAACATCCTAAATTTAAAATAATTATGCACTAAAATTTTTAGTAAATGTAACATTTATAATAAGAATAACTTTAAAAGGCATAAGATGTATAGTTAACTACAAGCTATTAAGGCCTCTAAACAACCTTAGATAATAATAATAATAGATTTTATAACATAATTACCTCTATTTTATAAACCTAGCACTAAGAGACTCTGTAACATAATAACAGTTGCCCTAGACAAGACTACAAATTCCTGTATACATAGCTCTTTAAGAAAAGCATAACAGCTAAGAAATTTATCTATAAACTTAAATAAAACATAGTCTTAGTTTATAGCTACCTATAAACAATTATCTTTAATAGAGATAAGCTGTTTATAAGTAAATTTTAAAAAGCTACTATAAGACACTTAGGCGTAAAACATAGACTATCTACAGCATATCACCTGTAAATAGACAGACAGACTAAATAAGTAAATGCTAAAGTAGAAAAATATTTAAGAAAATATGTATCCTATAACTAAACTAATTAGGCAGAGTAGCTTTTTATAGCGCAACTAGCTCTTAACATAGTAGAATTAGCTATAACAAAAGAAACTCTTTATAAGGCTAACTTTAGCTACTACTTTTATTACACACTTTATAAGAACTAACTAATAAACTTACAAAAAACTATTAACTACTTATTAAGCTTACTAAACTTATATTAAAAGTTAGCAGTTAAAGCTAAGGCTAGCTAAGAAGCAATATAATAAAATGCAAATAAGGTATAATAACTAGGTCTAGAAATCCACCCTAGAGACTACACCTACCTTAAAATAAAGAATCTTTATACTCTAAGACTTTTGCAAAAACTTGTAGAAAAACACATTAAACTATATAAAGTACTATAAACATAGCAGGATAATTATAAGCTTAAACTACTAAAAAAAAATGCGCATACATTTATAGTTTTACATTTCAAAACTAAAAAAGCACTAAAGAAGATACTGCTTTTAAAGGCTAGCTAAAGAGACATAAAAGTAGAATATAAAGTTAAGCAAATAGTTAATGCTTAAGAGAAAGAAAAAATCTAGTAAAATAAAAAGAATAGCTTACTAGTAAAAACATGTAAAAGCTTATTAAAAATCTAATAAACGCTCTATAGCTTTTTTAAGATTATTAGGCGTCTCTTCTAACTAGAACTAGCCTAGAGAAAGTTCTTTAGACTAGAAAACACTATTATTAGCTAAAAAAAAACTTTAGCAACATTAAATAGCTATAATGTAGGAAGTCTATAATTTTTTAATATAGGCTAAAAAGAAAAAAGACCTACTGCTTTTACCTTAAGTGCTTTAATCTTATCTAAGAATAAAAAGTCCTCTTTTAGATATTTTACTTTTTAACTTTTAAAGAGATTAAGTTGCTTCTAACATTAGACTTAGTAGGCGTAAATTACTTATAGCCTTTTTAAGCTTATAGTGCAACACTTTACCTTTTCTTTTACTTTTTTTAACTTTTGTTTCTTTTTCTATCTCTACTTAACCTAAGCGCTGTTTAGCTTATAGAGAAGCTTTTTTTACTTCTTTTTTAAACAATCTTAAGCTGTGTCTAAAATAAAAGTGTTATACTTATTACCCTTTTAAACACACTTTATATACTTATCTAATAATAGAGTTAAAACGTAAAAGAAGCTACTTAAGCTGCATAGACTACATAGCTGCATCTTTATATAGCAAAGAGGATTAAAGTAGGCAATAGTGCGCAGTTAGTGTGCGCTAGAGAACTAATAAAAAGACTAATAGAGCATAGTTAAAGAAGATAGACATTTATAAAGCGTTTATAAAAGGGCACCTACTAGATAAAAAGAAACTCTAACACTTATAATAGTTTAAGCAGAACAGTAAGAACACTAGTAGAGAGAGGAGCCTGCATGTTATAACCTATAATTAGACTGTAAGCTGCTAACCCTCTGTGCCCTACTATTTAAATAAATAAGGATAGAATCTTCTTATCTTCCTATCTAACAAGTCACGTGACCTAACAGATAAGGAATAAACAAAGCTCTTAGACTAATGCATAGCTAAATGTGTTGTCTAATAAGCTAGGCGCGTTTGCATGCTATGCATGCTATGCGCGCTATAAAAGTCTAAGAACATGTAAGACATGCAAAGCATGCAGAGCATGCAACCCTATGTATATAGTTTAGAATCCTAACTACCTTTAAAAGTTGTAATTAAAGTTTAGTTTATTATTACATAGACTAAGTAGCATTGCTACTTTTTAATAAGAAGTAATCTAATTATATATCTTACACTATATATACCTCTATCTTGTTCCTATCTAGGAACTATTTAACCTAAGCACCTTATACTACTGTTAAAGGGCAAACCATAGTTAGCTGTACGTTCTAAGCCCTAGCAACTACGCCTTGACAGACTGTACACCTGTCCAGCCTAAGTTCTCCTTCCCCCCGAACACCTAAATCTCTCCTAGGCCCAGAGTTCTTCGGACACTATTTCCCTGAAGTAAAGATTGTAACAAATACTAATTGTGTATCTTGCACTATATACACCTCTACTCCTGTTCTACGAACTGTTTGGCAAAGCGCCTTATACTGCTGTTAAAGCCTAAACCACAATTCAGCCACTCTACCATCGCTATACCTGAACCATACCGAAGACTGTACATCTAAGGCAGGCTTCTTCTTCTACCTCTCCACCTAACCTAAAAGGCCCGCGTGCTTGCAGCATCTAAAAGGACCCTGCTAAGCAAGGATTGTAACACTAGGGATTATAGTGCTTGCAACGCTTAGTAAGGCTAAGGCTATAATTACTACATAATAGATTGCAGTGCTTGCAACGCTTAGCAAGGCTAAGGCTATAATTACTACACAATAGATTGCAGTGCTTACAACGCTTAGTAAGGCTAAGTGTTACAATCTTTACTTCGGAAAAATGGTGTCCGAAGTACTCTGGGCCTAGGGAGGAGGTTAGGAGTGCGGAGGAGAGGGAACTTAGTCTTAGACGGGTGTACAGTCCGTTAAGGCGTGGTTACTAGGACTAGAAGGTGCAGCTAACTGTGGTTTGTGTAACGGCGCAGGCAAGACAATGGGTCCGAATGCGGTATGAATCCACTCAGAGGCATATGGGAGTGCGTGGGGACTCAGAGACCTGGGAATACCAATGACACCTATAGGCCTTGTACGTAGGATATCAGAAAACTAC
>NW_022985192.1:799585-802216 GCF_010093535.1 Lindgomyces ingoldianus
AGAGACCTGGGAATACCAATGACACCTATAGGCCTTGTACGTAGGATATCAGAAAACTACCAAGCTAGCTACAGGGCGAGGTGCGACTAAATACATGAGGGAATAGGGGTAACAGCAGGGGGCCGGGCAGAGTTGAGTCAGGGTCGAGCCAGGGTCGGAGCCGATACGGAGACCCTTCGGATAGGTTCCGAGCGACCCGAGATGGAACGATTCATGAGAGTCGTTACAGTTTGCCCTGCAACAGCAGTATAAAGTGCTTAGGTTAAACAGTTCCTAGGTGGGAATAAGAGAGGAGGTATATATAGTGCAAGATATATAATTAGATTACTTCTTATTAAAAAGTAGCAATGCTACTTAATCTATATAAATAATAGACTAAACTGTTAATTACAGCTTTTAAGTAAAGTTAGAATTCTAAACTATATACATAGGGTTGTATATGTTGCATGCGTTGCATACGTTGCATGCTCCTAGGCAGGGTTGCTGTTTACTATGCAACCTTTTAGCTCTAGTAATAGTAATTACTATTACTATAGTAATTACTATGCAACCTTTTAGCTCTAGTAATAGTAATTACTATTACTATAGTAATTACTATGCAACCTTTTAGCTCTAGTAATAGTAATTACTATAGTAATCTAGTAATTACTATTTACTAAAAATAGTATAAAAGTATAACATAAGTCTTAATTAGCTATTTTGTCGGTTGACCTAGGTTCGATCGAACGAACGTACGCCTAAGGGGCGTACTAAGAGGTGAGCAGGCAAAGATCTTCTTGTTATTAACTACTGCCTGTAAGGCCGAGATGGCGCTTACGTGCGACAGGTATATATACTATTCTGCACCCGAAAATCAACGTTGGTTGATATTCGTACCTTTTGGTTGTATTGGCGGAGTGGTGCGGAGCCCCGTCCTTACACTGCCCTCTCTCTTTGTACAAAGAAAAAGGGCTCTTAAGTACACATAGCCCCTAACACACAGGCTAGATAGCTAACGTTTTAGGCAACCTAATTTAGCTGTATGTGTGTACAGACACAGCTGTACTTACGTACAAACACTAGCAACTTTTTACTTCTATAGAGTTACTTACTTATCTGTACATTAATTCTACTTTTTTTTTTTTTTCTCTTTGCTCTCTTACTTCTTTTTCTAGAGCTAACCCTTAGTGCTTTTTTTATTTATAATATCCCTTAGCTTCTTAGCTTGTGTATAATTTAACTTACCTTTAGAATAGTGCCTGTGCTTAGCTAGAGTAAGAAAAAGTTCTTACTTAATTATATAAAAGAAGTTGTTAAAATTATGTGTTATCTATCTCTTAAAGTTATTCTGCTTTTATAGTGTATACCTTCCTCTTAGCAGCTTACACATGTTAGAGAGGATGTACACTGCGTATAAAGCTTATTATTGTAGTAGGGGAGAGTCTATATTTATTTTATTATGTAAAAGATCTAAATCTACCTCTCTGCGTAGGATTATTTTAGACACACGTGTAACCCCTAACAACTCTTTGTATAAGGTGTATAGAGACGCTATAACTTAGAGGGGAGTGTAGGTTAATTACCTTCTATGCGGGCAATTAATCCCTAGGGGGGGGGAGGTGTTAGTTAATTGCTTTTTGTGCAAGCAATTAATCCCTAGAGAGAGGGGAGGTGTTAGTTAATTACCTTCTGTGCAGGCAATAGATCTCTAGAGGGGTAGAGGGTGTTAGTTAGTTGCCTTCTATGTAAGCAACTAATTAAGGGGGGGGGGTGTTAACAAGGCAGGCTGCTAATAAGGAGCCCCCTCTGCGTAGCTACGCACGCAGTAGGTTTCTAATTATGCGGCCTGTATTATCTCCTCTGCGTGGCTACGCACGCAGTAGGCGAGTAGTTGCACAGCCTGTGTTAACAGGAGGCTCTAAGGCGCACAAAGGCTTAGTAGTAAGCCCTCTCTGCGTGGCTACGCACGCAGCAGGTTGCTAATCTTGTCTTTGTGCAATTAGTTAATCTAAGGGCGCGCATAAGGCTTACTTACCCCTCTCTGTGTGGCTACGCACACAGTAGATGTGAGCTTCTTTGTACCTTCTCTGCATAGCTACGCACGTGGTAGGTGTAAGCTTCTTATACAGTAGCAGTTTTATTAATCCTTATAAATCTGTCTATTAAGGACAATATCCTCTGCGTAGCTACGCACGCAGTAAATAGTCTGTTAATAAACTAATTAGTGTTAGTTAACCTAGGTTTAATTAAATAAACATACACCTAAGAGGCGTACTAAGAGGTAAGTAGGCAAAGATTTTTTTATTATTAACTACTGCTCTTTCTTTTTGTACAAAGAAAGAGGGCTCTTAAGTACACATAGCCCCTAATGCACAGGCTAGATAGCTAACGTTTTAGGCAACCTAATTTAGCTGTACGCGTGTACAGACACAGCTGTACTTACGTACAAACATATTTAAAATTTATAGCACTTTTAACTTTATTTTTCTTATTTTACTTAGACTACTATATTTAGATAAACTTAGTAAGCTAAGTAAAATAATTTAACTAAATAAACTAATCTAACTAAATAATTTAAATAATCTAAATAAACTAAGTAAAATAAATAAAATAAATAAAATAAATAAAATAAATAAAATAAATAAAATAAAT
>NW_022985192.1:802291-807562 GCF_010093535.1 Lindgomyces ingoldianus
TTATAGTTTTACTATATATAACTACTAGTAGTACTATTATAACTAGAGACGCTAGTAGTACTTTTATTTTCTAACTCTTCTAACTCTTCTTTATCTTCTAGATTTATTATTTGTTTTTGTTTTCCTTTAGAACTACTAGGTAAAGTATAATTATAATAAAGTTGCTTTTTACTATAAGAATAGAAATAGCAATTATAAAAATATCTACTTACTAAATATAGTATAAAATATATATTCTTTTAACGTTAATTTTTTTACTTAAACTAAAATTATAATAACGTACTTTATAGGCAAGTTGCTTACACACCTAAGTTGCTTACTTTTGCTAAAACCCTACTACACTACTTTTTTTACACTAATGTATTTCTAATAACACTACTTAGACATGTTAAAAGAATGTTAGATATAGCTTATGCTTTAAGCTTTTAAATAAGACGTAACACTTTCTAAGCAACACGCTGCAGCTATTTATAAAGTCTTTTAAAAGATAATAAGCAACTAACGCGCTAGACAACCTTTCTAAGCTAATTATACAGCTAATTTATAAAAGCTAGATAATAATAAAAAGTAGGTAATTATTTAGCACATACTTAAGCTAGATGCGCAAGGATTTCCCCCCTAGCTAGCAGCTATAGCTAATATAGCTAATTCTTTACATGCTAAGTGTAATATAGGCTATATTAGCATAAACTAGCCTAATATGTTTATTAAGTGTTACTTAAAGCTTAAAGTAAAGTTTAAGTGTAAGTATAACTATAAAAAAGCTTTTTATAAAAATCTTATAATAATTTAAAGCTAGTTTAACTTTATAAAGAATATTAAAGCTAAGTATAGCATTTAAAATAATAACATGTATAAATTTAATAAAATAAGGTTTATAATAGGCTAGATATCTACTAGAGCAGTTATTATAAGTTTAGAGAGATAAAGACAGCTAAAAGCAGTCTAGCTAGGCAACTAGAAGTAGACAATAGCTATCTAGGGCATTAATGCTAAAAAGTAGGCTATTTTACTTTTTATTATTTTTTAGAGTAGCAACTGCCTTTTAAACTAGTATAAAAATGAAAATTTACTTTAAGATTAAGTTATTATAATCTTTAAGCGTAGCTAAACTACTAATTAGCTTAGTTTAGACTAGTTAAAGCACTTTAACGTGTATATAAAAAAGTGTACTATTAGCAGCTACTATCTGCTAGTTATTAATAGCTATAAAAGCTATAACTTACTTTATTTTTAGTAATACTATAAAAATAATAAAATTATTACTATTTATATACTTTTTTATTTATTACACCTTTTATAGCTACTTAATGTAGGTTATTTTACTTTTTTAAAGAAGGTATATAGGTGCTAAGCTAAAAACCTTATGCGCAACTAAATTACTTATATTATAAAAATAAAGTTTTTACTATGCTTTAAAGTAGCTTATAATGCTATAATTACTTTTAGTAATATTTAAAAAGAGGTTTAAAGCGCTAGATTAGTTCTTTTTAACCTATAATAAGTTATAATAGGCCCTAATATAAAGTTACACACTCTATTACTACTACTACTTATATATAATAAGCCTTAGTAGTTATAAACTCTAAGTAATACTTTAAAACTTAGGTTATAATTAATGCTTATAAAAATTAAAATTTAGAAGTATATAAATAGTTTACTAACTTCTATAGTTAAAGTGTTTAAGAAGGTTTTAAAAAAAGCAGTAATAATTACACATAAGCTAGTGTTAGTGTAATAAGAAATTACTAAGCTTTAAGCAGCTAATAAAGCTGCTATATAATATAAATTATATAAAAAAAAGTAAATTAAGGCAGAAAAAACCTTAATAATTTAGAAAAGCCTACACTTAATAGCTTTAAAGGAGTTTAAAGCGCGCAGTAATAGGAAGAAGGCAAAGAAGTAGGTGTAAGCTAAAGTAGGTAAGCTATTCTAAAGGCGCTACAGACAGTGCAATTAGACTAGGCATAACGCGCAAACATGTAAGCAAGAAGCAGAAGTAGTATCTAAATAATATTCTAGGCTGTACTGTACTATATAGTGCTAGAGCGGGTTGTTATGGGCCATAATAGAGTTTATTAGGGTGGGGTCTTGGCAAAAGTAAGCGACTCGGGTGTGTGAGCAACTCGCCTATAAAGTACGTTATAATATAAATAAAGTTAGTAATATTAATAAGTAGAATAACTTTAGTAAAGTAAATATATATGTTAAATAGTATTGTATAGCGTTATTATATATTATTATTATATATATCATAGTTGTTTAAATTATAGTAATTACTTAACGTTTTTTTTAGCTTATATAGTTTTTTTTTAATAAAAAAGCTTTATATATTACTAGAGACGTAAGAATTATTATATACTATTATAATAATTATTACTTTTACTACTTAAAATCTTTTTCTATAAAATATCTATTGATAGAAATAGTAATTACTACGTACCTCTAGTAATAGTAATTACTATTACTAAAAAGTGGCAACCCTGCTCCTAGGCCTGCAGAGCGCGCACTGCATGCACTGCATGCAAACGCACTTAGCTTATTAGATAATGTATTTAGCTGTGCATTAGTCTAAGAGCTTTATCTATTCCTTGTCTGTTAGGTTACATAACTTGTTAGGTGTTACAATCTTAACTCCGGAGAAATGGTTTCCGAAGAACTCTAGGCCTGTGGAGGAGATTAGGAGATAGGAGGGGGGGAAGAGAACTTAGTCTTAACAGGTGTACAGTCCGTTAGGCTAGGTTACTAGGACTAGGAGGGGCGGCTGACTGTGGTTTGCTCTACAACAGCAGTATAAGGCGCTTAGGTTAAACAGTTCCTTAGGTGGAACAAAAAAGAAGGTATATATAGTGCAAGATATACAATTAGATTACTTCTTATTAAAAAGTAGCAATGCTACTTAGTCTATGTAAAAAATAAACTAACTGTTAATTATAGCTTCTAAGTAAAGTTAGGATCCTAAACTATATACATAAGGTTACATGTTGTTGTATGCTTTGCGCGCTGTTGCATGCAGCATGTCTTTAGCATTTACTTGCATGCACTGCATGCACTTGCATGTAAACATCTCCCTTCTATTAGATAACACATTCTGCTGCGCATTAGTCTAAAAGCTTAGTCTATTCCTTGTCTGTTAGGTTACATAACTTGTTAGGTATAAAATTAAGAACTTTCTATTCTTAATTATTTAAATAGTAGGACACAGCTAACTAGTTGCTTATAGTCTAATTGTAGGTTATAACATACAGGCTTTTCTCTCTATTAGCGTCCTTACTGTTCTGCTTACACTATTATAAGTGTTAGAATTTTCTTTTATTTAGTAGGTGCCCCTTTATAAATGCTTTTTATATGTCTATCTTTTTTAACTATGCCTTGCTAGTCTTTTTGTTCCTCTAGTTCTAAACAATAATCGCGCGCTGTTGCCTGTCTTAATCCCCTTTGTTGTACAAAGATGCGGCTATGTAGTTCCTGTTGCTTAAGTAGTTATTTCTATGTTTTAACCTTATTGTCTAACAAGTGTGTAGAGTGTGTGCAAAAGAGGAGTTATTATAATACCTTTATTTCTAACACTGCAAAGGATTGTTTAGAGAGAGGGAGAGAGAAACTTCTTCAAGAGATAAAAATTGCTTAGGCTTAGTAGAAGTAGAAAAAGAAGCGCAATTTGCAAGAGGCAGAGGTAAAAGCCTAAAGGCTTTAAAAAAAAGCAAGAAAGAGGGCAAAACGTTGCGCTAAGAGTTCATAGGTTCTAAGGGTAGTACGCGCCTGTAGGGTTTAATGTTAGAAGCAGCTTAATCTTCTTAAAAATTAAAAAGTAAAGTATTTAAAAAGAGACTTCTTATCTCTAGGTAAGATTAAAGCACTTAAGGCAAAGGCAGTAGGCCTTCCTTCTTCTTAGCCTGTGTCTAAGAGTTGTAGGATTGCCTTATTGCAGCTATCTAGTGTTGCTATAGGGGCTTTAGCTAACAATAGTGTTTTCTAGTCTAGGGAACTTTCTCTAGGCTAGTTCTAGTTAGAAGGGACGCCTAGTAATCTTAGAGGAGTTATAGAGCATTTATTAGATTCTTAATAAGTTTCTATGTGCTTTTACTAGTAAAGTATTTTTTTTATTTTACTAAGAATTCTTTTTTATTTCTAGTGTTAAGTATTTGTTTAACTTTATATTCTACTTTTATGTCCTACTAGCTAATCTTAGAGAGTAGTATCTCTATTAGTGCCTTTTTAAGCTTTAAAATGTAGAACTATAGGTGTATACACATGTCCTTTAGAAGCTTAAGTTTACAGTTATCCTATAGTGTCTGCAGTACCTTGTATAGTCCTATGTGTTTTTCTACAAGTTTGTGTAAGAGTCTAGAGGTGCAGAGGTTCCTTGTCTTAAGATAGACGTGGTCTCTAGGCTAGATTTCTAGACTAGACTGTTGTGCTTAGTTTGCATAACATTTTATTATTTCTTAGCTAGCTTTAGCTTTAATTGCTAACTTCTAGTGTAGTTCTAGTAAGTTTAATAAGCAGTTAACTAATTCTAGAGGATCTATAGGTTAATTTCTATAGAGCGTATAGCAGAGGTAATAGCTAAAGTTAGCCTTATAAAGGGTTTCTTTTATTATAGCAGATTCTACTGTATTAATAGCAAGTTATGCTATAAAGAGCTATTCTGCCTAGTTATTCTAGTTAAAGAATACATACTTTTTTAAGTACCTTTCTACTTTAGCATTTACCTGTTTAGTTTGTCTGTCTATTTACAAGTAATATACTTGCTAATTGCTAGTGCCTACTATGTGTTTTATAATAAAGTTAAACCAAGCTAATTTTATAGCCTATTATAT
The DNA here is from genome assembly GCF_010093535.1 of Lindgomyces ingoldianus. Classification (NCBI taxonomy): domain Eukaryota; kingdom Fungi; phylum Ascomycota; class Dothideomycetes; order Pleosporales; family Lindgomycetaceae; genus Lindgomyces; species Lindgomyces ingoldianus. The sequence continues at coordinate 807,115 of NW_022985192.1, forward strand.
ATGCATTAGCAATAGCTTCTTTGTTATTATAAAAGTAGTTAGGTTAGCGTAGTTAGTATATATAATAAATTGCTAGCTAGTTCTCTGTAACTCTATTTTCTATGCTCTTACTACATTTACTATTAATTTTAGTTTCTTGTCTAAGATAGTGTACTTTTGTTCTAAGAAGGAGAATTTTGCTAAGTAGTATGCTACTAGATGCCATCTTCTGTTTTCCTGTTTCTAGAGGAGTGCTGCTTCTTTAGCTCTTTTTAATGCGTCTCTGTGTAGCTTAGTTTTTAGTGTTAAGTTATACATCTATATTACTAGCTTGCTAGTTATAATTTTTTTAAGTTCTTAAAAGGCTTCTTTTATCTAAGGCAGGGTTGCCGTTTACTATAGTAATAGTAATTACTATTACTATAGTAATTACTATGCAACCTTTTAGCTCTAGTAATAGTAATTACTA
>NW_022985192.1:807922-811595 GCF_010093535.1 Lindgomyces ingoldianus
AAAAAGTTGCTTTTTACTATAAGAATAGAAATAGCAATTATAAAAATATCTACTTACTAAATATAGTATAAAATATATATCTTTTTAACATTAATTTTTTCACTAAAACTAAAACTATAATATAATATAAATAAAGTTAGTAATATTAATAAGTAGAATAACTTTAGTAAAGTAAATATATATGTTAAATAGTATTATATAGCGTTATTATATATTATTATTATATATATTATAGTTGTTTAAATTATAGTAATTACTTGTTAAATTTTTTTTAGCTTATATAGGTTTTTTTTTTAAGAAAAAAGCTTTATATATTACTAGAGACATAAGAATTATTATATACTATTATAATACTTATTACTTTTACTACTTAAAATCTTTTTCTATAAAATATCTATTTATAGAAATAGTAATTACTACGTACCTCTAGTAATAGTAATTACTATTACTAGAAAAATAGTAATTACTACGTACCTCTAGTAATAGTAATTACTATTACTAGAAAAATAGTAATTACTATAGCAATTACTAGGCGCTTCTAGTAATAGTAATTACTATTACTAGGTAGTTATAGTAATAGTAATTACTATTACTAGGTACTTATAGTAATAGTAATTACTATTACTAGGTACTTATAGTAATAGTAATTACTAGCACTTAGTAATTACTATAGTAATTACTTAGTAATTACTAAGTAATTACTATTACTAAAAAGTGGCAACCCTGATCTAAGGGTTCTAGACAAACTTAGGGTATAGTCCCTTCTTAGTTGTAGCGTCTATAAGAGGTAGCGTAATCTTTAAATAATTTTTAATTATTTGTTGCATGTATCCTATTAGGCCTAGAAATCCTCTAATTTTTTTACACTTATAAGTGTTAGCTATTCTACTACTTTTTTAACTTTTATAGAGTCTATCTTAACTTCTTCTCTGTTAATAATAAATCTAAGGTATTTAGTTTTCTATACATTAAATTTACATTTTAAAAGTTATAGGTAAAGTCTGTATTTTTATAATTAGTCTAGTACTAATTTTACGTTTGCTACATAGTCTAATTTGTTGCCTTTAGTATAAATAAGAATATTATCTAGATATACTAGCACAAAAATGTCTAGATATAGGTTAAGTGCAGTGTTAATTACTTATTAGAAAGTAGCTAGTGTATTAGTAAGTCTAAATAGCATAACAAAAAGTTTATAAAGACCTCCTAGGGTTTAAAAAGCTGTTATCTATTTATAGCCTTCTTTTATTCTAATTTTATTAAATCTATCTTAGACATTAAACTTTATGTAATGCTTAGTTCTATAAAGCTAGTTTATTATGTCCTGTATAATAAGTAGTAGGAATTAGTCTTAGATAGTGTTCTTGTTTAAAGTTTAATAGTCCTAGCAGACTTTTATTTTTCCTTCTTTTTTCTTTACAAACACTACTGCTAATGCTATAAGACTCTTACTTTCCTATATATGTCCTCTTGCTAGCATCTTGTCTATGTATTCCTATAGAGCTTCTTTCTAGACCTTAGTAAGAGGTCTTAACTTGTGTGTTTTTAGCTGTGGGTTTAGTTTAAAGTTTATAGCGTAGTCCTATAGCTAATGTAGAGAAAGTTCTTCTAGGTCTTTAGGTGTCTTAAACATGTCTTAGTAGTTGCTGTATTCTTTAGGAATTACGTGCTCTGTTTATTACACTATTTAGTACATTCCTGCTTATTCTATTTCATTATCTTTAAACATTTTTTAAGTGTAGTTTCCTTAAGTTTTTCTTTTATTATTTAGATAGCGTAGGCTTCTAGTTCTTAGCAGAGGAACTTCTTTAGTTTCTGTTTTTTAGAATACTAGCTAGCTTCTTGTTTTGCTTGCTTATGTGCTAGGCAGTTGTCCTTGTGGCATGCTAACTAGGTTATAGTAGCATGTTGCTTAGAGGTCTAGATAGTTATGTTCTTCTAGTTAATTTCTAAGTTATGCTTGTATAGCTAGTTATAACTAAGTAAAATACTACGACAGTTTATAAATAATCTGTAAAAGCAAAGCTTGCTTAGAGTAATTATCGCAACTGCTAATTAGAGAGCAATAAAAAGTAAGTCTATTAACTATAAGAGGCTTATAGAGAGCTTAGACGCTAAGTGTCTTAGGCTGCTTGTCTAAAACACAGGCGCAACACTAGGCCCATGTAGGTGACGCTAGGTCCCTGTGCTCTTCTTACGCAATAGTAATAGTTAGCGCATTAAAGTAGGTTATTTAGGTTAAATAATAGTTACAGCATAATGCTTAGCAAAGTAGTATTAGATAGGTAATAGATGTATAATAATAATATTTAACTAGAGCATGTAACTAATTACTAACACACTAATATAGCTAATGCTAACCTCTAAAACACTAATATAGCTTAAAAAAAAAAAGTAAATAATAGCTAGCTAATTCTTAGCTTTAATTAAGTTAGTAAAAGTTCTTTTTTAAAAACTTAAAGTTTATGTAAATTTAAAACTAGTTATTTAGAAATTAGTTAATTATTAGCTGTAATTAAGAGAACACGTTCTAGCTCTAGCTTTTAACATGTTCCTTTTCTTACAATAGTTTTCCTTTGTTATAGTTATGTTACAGCTATCTAACCTCTAAGTACTCTAAGGGCTTGGCATAGGGTATATAGGCTTCTTAGCCTCTGTACCTCTGCCTCTAACCCTAAGGTTTACTCTCTCTTATTAACCCCCTATCCTGCATTCCCTCTCTGTGACCTGTGTTTCCTGCTTAATACCTCTTACATTCTTTTTTTAACACCTTGCAGTCTCTAGCGTTGTGTAATAAGGTAGACGCCCTGCCTGCTAAGCTAATACTATATAACTTTCTCTACTGTACTAAAAGGTACGCACAAGAATACTTAAGCTAAGTATTCTTGCATAGTATAATATATATATAGATAATGCTAGGGCTAGCACTAGCACTAGTAGTTGTCTCTAGTCTAGCCTAAACCTCTATAAGCAAGAGAAGGCTATGTGGTTAACTGTGCCTACCTTATTACACGTTGCGCCTGTTCCTTTCACAGCCTAATACTGCTACACTATGTTTAATACTACTACCTAATATCTTTAATTTAATTATTTAAGCATTAAAGCCCTAGTTGTAGAGCTGCAGCTTGTGTAGTTTGTTGCCTCTGTGTAACAAGGTCAGCACAGTTAACCACGTGGCCTTCTCTTGCTTATAGAGGTTTAGGCTAGGCTAGAGACAACTGCTAGTGCTAGTGCTTACTCTACTATTATCTATATATATATATTATACTATGCAAGAATACTTAGCTTAAGTATTCTTGTGCGTACCTTTTAGTATAGTAAGAAAAGTTGTATAGTATTAGCTTAGCAGGCAGAGCGCCTACCTTATTACACTCTGCAGGAATTTCTTAGAGTGCTGGGGAGCTCTACTGCTGCCTCTGCCTCTGCCTCTGCCTCTCTATCGCTGCAAAGATTAATGTAGTACATGTAATACCTTAACAAGCTGTTTTGCTTACACAACTGCTAGTTTAGCTTCTTTAACTATTGTTTAAATATAATAGACTAATGCCTAGAGGTATTAGTAAGAGATTACTTACTAGTGTTAAGAAATGCATAAAGTAAATTGCAGCAAACTACAGTAAATTGCGGCAAACTACAGCAAATTGCGGCAAACTACAGCAAATTGCGGCAAACT
>NW_022985192.1:812515-848625 GCF_010093535.1 Lindgomyces ingoldianus
CCGATGCGGCTGATGCCAATCCTCGACACACCAATGTGGCTGATGCCAATCCCCGACACACCGATGTGGCTAGAGAGGTGGAACAGACGCAACTAACCATAATTTAAATATGTTTTACACAACGCATGCTAGAGCAAACTGCATGCAAATTAGCATAAAGGTGCACTTACATTAGGTATACATTTTTTTTAAAAAAGAATATAAGAAACACATAAGCTAACAGAGAAACAGCGTTACTGGGGTTTATCCGAAGAAATTCTGACTAACTAGCGCGTCCAAAAGAGGAGATTCTGCTAAACTTTTCGTTCTGCAAACCCGAATATAATAAGCAGAGCAAGCTCTGCTAATTACATAGTACTTTCCTCTAAGAAGTAGGATGCTCAAGGATCTCTAGTTATAAGTATCTTTAGTTTACAGCTATAGCTTAACTGTCTCTAACTATATATAGCTATTCCTAAATTTAATTAAAGAGGCGTCGACTAGAGAGATTTTAAAGAGGTTTTTCTTTACTTAATATAGTATGTCCTGTTAATCTACCTAGTTAGAATTAACAGCAGTAAACGTGCATCTGCTGTCTATTAGTGCTACTCCTTTTTATCTATCTAAAGTAAATTCTGTAGTAAGGCTTTTAATTATTCCTTATTCTACTGCTACTAGAACTTTAGTGTTATAAAAGATTTCTTTATAGTTAAGTATGTTGTTTAGCTTAACATTCTCTATGTCTTATTTATGTTTATCTATCTAGTCTCTCTAGATTTTGTACTGCTAGTGTCCTTAGATTATGCAGTCTTTAAGTAAGCAGTCTCTGTTCTTAACTTAGTAGTGTTAGAGAAGCTAGTTATTCTGTCTGTGTGCCTTTTACTAGAAGTAGTAAAAGGTGCAGCTTCTATAGTTCTTTAGTCCTGTGCTACAGTGAAGGCAGTGTAGCATGCAGCGTGTCTTTAGCATTTACTTGCATGCACTGCATGCACTTGCATGCAAACGTCTCCCTTCTATTAGATAACACATTCTGCCGCGCATTGGTCTAAAAGCTTGGTCCATTCCTTGTCTGTTAGGTCACGTGACTTGTTGGGTATGAAATTGAGGACTTTCCATCCTTAATCGTTTAAACAGTGGGGCACGGCTGACTAGTTGCTTACAGTCCAATCGTGGGTCGTAACATTAGGCAGGGGATTAAGAACTTTTTATCTTTAATTATTTAAACAGTAGGGCACAGCTAACTAGTTGCTTATAGTCTAATTATAGGTTATAACATGTAGGCTTCTTTCTCTATTAGCGTCTTTACTGTTCTGCTTACACTATTATAAGTGTTAAAAATTTCTTTTATTTAGTAACTGCCTTTGAACAAACGCTTTATAAATGTTTATCTTTTTTAACTATGCCTTATTAGCTTTCACGCTTGTCCTCTATTATGCACTAATTACGCACTATTGCTTGTTTAGATACCCTTTGTTATATAAAGATGCAGCTGTGTAGTCTATGTTACTTAAGCAGTGCTTTTTATATTTTAACCTTATTATTAGACAAGTGTATAGAGCGTGTTTAAAAGGGAAGCAGGTGTAATACTTTTGTTTTAGACGCAGCTTAGAATTGCCTAAAAAAGGAGCAGAAGAAGCTTCTTTAGAAATTAAATAATGCTTAAACTAAGTAGAGGCAAGTAAAGGAACAAAAGTTAGAAAAGGCAGAGAAATAGGTAAAGTGTTGTGTAGCAAGTCTAAAAGAGCTATAAGTAATCTGTGCCTACTAGGTGTTACAGCCAACAGTCAGACCGTAATGACCCAACTGGCTGTCCCACACAGCCCGAACGATGTCAGATGGAAGGCGCTTAGCCCCGCGCTAAGCGAATCACGTGACAGGACGGATGAAGAATGGCTCTAGCTTTTAGACAAAAGCCTTGCAGAGTGCACCGTCTAATAAGAAGTAAAGCATTGCAGGCAATGCAGGCATTGCAGGCGGACGCAGGCAATGCATGCAACACCTGCAACGCATGCAAGTGCATGCAAACCCCATGTATATAGTCTTAATCACAACTATAGTTAGAAGGTTGTAATTACTATTAAGTTTATTATTTAGTCTTTACTATCTACTAAACTAAGAGGCATTAAAACCTTTATAAAGAGGACCTTGCCGCCTTATATATCTTGCACTATATATACCTCCACTCCTATCCTCACAGATCAGGTTTGCCAGCTCCCCATACAGCTACCAGGACAAACCACAACCTGCCTTCTCCACCTCGCCCTACCCATACTCTGCTTAACAGACTGTACACCTGATCTAGCTAAGTTCTACCCCTTCGCCGCTAACCACACCTTAGGCTAACGTACTCCTAAAAATACTATTTTGCTAGAGTAAGAATTGTAACAGTAATCACTACCCCCTGTAAAGTATGGCTACTACTACCTCAGACATTAGCATGACAGGCGCTTTAGCTGCTGGCACAGGCCAGATTCCCACAGCAACTAAGGAAGCACAAAATTAGCAAATACTCTACCTCTAAAACAAGCTTAAACAGCTTAAGCAGCTCCTCTAGCATTAAGCATAATAAGGACCCTTAAACATTTACTAAATCTAAGCCCTTTAGCTAGAAGTAGTAAACCTTAGAAACATTGCTTAAGAAAAAACTAGTATTAAATCTAAGAAAACCCTACGCCTAGCCCCCCTTAAAGCATTTAATAGCTTAGCTAAAGATTTAAAACCTTTCTTTACTAAATGCTATCTTTACATGTAATATAATAAAGAAGCTTTTAAAACAGATAAGAAAATAATTTTATAAATAGGCCTACACCTAAAAGGATTGCCTGCTATTTAGTTCTAACCTCACGCAGACAATTAGATAAACTACAAGGCAAATAGCAAGCCCCTACTACTAGAAACACAGAAAATCTTTAACAACATTAATTTATTTAAAACAGCCCTAACTACAATCTATAGGCTAGTTAACAAAGAAAAATAAGCAGTTAACAGGATAGACGCTCTCTAACAAGGCAATAGCTCTGTCTAACAATATGCAGCCCGCTTTAGGGAACTGCTAGCCATCTGCAGATAGACTAATAAAAAGGCTGTAGAACAAATGTTTTACAAAGGGCTTTTAGACACTATTAAAGACAAATTTACTTATAATAAGAAACCTAAAAGCTTTAAAGATTACATTAAGAAAGCACTTACCTACAACAAAAAACATGCTAAGCAACATAGTAAGAAAGAAAAGGGCTAGACAACTAGAAAAACTAACTAGTTCTAGAAGAAAAAAGAAGTTCTATAGTTTAAAAGCAAACCTATAGACCTTAGTTACACTAAGCACACGCGTAGCTTCTCTAAGAAAAAAAGCAATACCTCTAGAAGTGTAAGGCCACCCCTAAACAAGGAATAAAAGAAATAGCTTAAAAAGAAAGCATACGTTAACTGTAAAAAAGTAGGCTACTTCTATTACAAATGCCTAGACTCTAAACAACTAGAGAATAAAGATAGCAGATTAACTATAAAAGCAATACATATAGAACAAGGCCTAACAGAACAAGAGATTCTAGACTAGCTAGATAAGCGCCTCTGCTAGCAATGCAGAGACAACCACAAGTCTAAAGGATGCCTAATAGAGTACTAGGAAGTTAAGGTACAAGACAGCAACAAAGTCTTTAGGGCACTAGAACAAGCCGCCACCTATAAAGAATAGCAAGGCTATACCTAAGCTGCAACATATATTGCAAACATTAAAAAAGAAAAAAAAATTTCCTTTAGAACAACTAATAACAGGAATCTCTGCTTAAGAACTAAGATATTAATTCACCTACAGAGACTACTAGAAATATGGCAACACACACTATTAAAAGAACTGCAAAAAGTTAATGTATAAAGTACACATTAACAACAATGCTAAAACATATAGTATATTAAAGGAAATTACTAAGACACATTATGCAGTTATAAACAAAGAAAAATAATAGAAAATGTTTAAAAAAATTCTTAACAAAAGAAAAAGTTCTAATTAGTAATGCACACCACTAACAACACCTAAGCCATGCTAGGAACAAACTAACACGCCTCCTCCTGCGCTAGCTATCACCTGCAAAGACCTAGAAACCTAACAAAATAAAGAATACTGCATTCCCTATAAAAGCAGGTAACATAATAAATTCTAATGTGTTTACTAGAACTACCCCTTACAAATCATTAAAACTAAAGAATATCCTAGATAGACACAGGTTTAGCTAATACTAGTACAAAATAACTTAAGAAAATGTCCCTATACCTAGTACCTGTGCAGTAACAAGTACTGCATCAAACACTAGCCAACTAAGCACAGGGCTGGCTGGTGGCCACACAGAGCACAGGAAAGCGCAACAGAAACTAACACATTAACAGGCATAACATCTACCTGCAAAACACCGCATTGCCTCCATTGCAAGAACTGTACAATTCACAAACAAGAACTATAGACAGAATGCAACAACAAGACAACATGCACGTTCCATTACTTCTAATAGAAGGCGCACTAGCAAAACAACCAGACGCTATATCACCACAAAATAAAAGACGCCTAATGCACTATAACAGAATGCATAATACTAGAACATTAGGAATATAAAGTACAATTAGATTAGATTAAGGAATATAAAGACGCAGCCACAGCTGTCAAAGAAGACAACAGAATAGATTATAAAGAAACCCCCCACAAGCTCCGCGTCCTTATTGCAGTAGGACAAGGACTAGGCTAAAGCCTAACAACTAAAATTACCCTCTGTTGCTTAGGCTAGAAATAGGAAGAACTTGCCTTAATTAATAGTAGATGCACATTTACAGCAATTAATTTAAGATAGGTTAAACAGGAAAACATACCCTTTTAAAGTAAAAAAAACCCCTTTAGGGTATCCTTAGCTAACGCCTTATTAATAGAATATAGAGTAGGACAAATTTAACTTAAAACAGAAAAACTTATTACTAAAGCTAAAGGAACTAAGGACTAGATATCCTTTAACATATTGCTACTAGAAAGTAAATACTAGGCAATATTAGGCTATAACTAGCTATACAGACATAACCTAGCAATCAACTAGCAAACTATGTCCCTAACTAGCTAAAATAATACAGAAATAACACAATTAGCATCTAATAAAAACTCTAGCACCTACTAAAAACTAAAAAGGTTCCCCTGCTAAAAGCTAAAAGCTTAAGCTGTCCACCTAATAAAGGAGGAACTAGAGAAAATCTCCTTTAAAGAATTTAAAAAAAAGGGACCTTAACTAAGTTAGAATCTATAGGATAGCTTAGGAAACAAGCAAATTACTAGAAGAATACTAAGACTATAAGAATATGTTTAAAACTCTAGAAGATCCTAAAGAGTTACCACTACATTAGCCCTAGGATTACGCAATTAACCTTAAACTAAACCTGCAATTAAAAACCTACAAACTACAACCTCTAACAAAAGCCTAAAAAGACGCTCTACAAGAATATGTAGACAGAATGCTAGCCTAGGGACACATTAGGGAAAGCAACAGTCTAATAGCATTAGCAGTAGTTTTCGCAAAAAAAAAGAACAGCAAAGTAAGAGTATATTAAGACTACTAAACCCTAAATAAAAACACTATAAGAGATTAGTACCCTCTACTAATTATTTAAAACATTATAAACTAGCTTAAAGGAACAAAGCACTTTACTAAGTTTAATGTCTAAGACAGATTTAACAAAATAAGAATTAAAGAAGGACATAAATAGATAACAGCCTTTTAAACTCTAGAAGGACTATATAAACTCCTTATTATGCCCTTTAGACTAACTAACGCCCCTGCAACCTTCTAACAAGTTATTAATACCGCACTTAATCCTTACCTAGATATATTTGTACTTATGTACCTAGACAACGTTCTAATATACACTAAGGAAGACTAAGTGGATTACGTATCTAAAGTAAAACTTGTACTAGACTAACTCTAACAATACAGACTCCACCTATAACTAGAAAAATGTAAATTTAATGTATAAAAAACTAAATACTTAGGATTTATTATTAATAAGGAAGAAATAAAGATAGACTTTGCTAAAGTAAGCAAAGTACTTAACTAGCTAACACTAATAACAGTAACAGAAATTAAAGGATTTCTAGGCCTTACTAGCTACGTACAAAGGATGATTAAAGACTATTTAAAAATAGCACTCCCCCTTACAGACGCCACCTTAAAGGAAAAAGCAACCTAAAAATTCTAGTAGACGCCTAAAATAGAGAAAGCCTTTTAAGAATTAAAACAAATAATAACAAGCTACCTTATTCTTAGAATGTACAACCCTACACTTAAAACAAAAGTGCACACTAACGCCTCTCTAAGAGCTAAAGAAGCCGCACTCTCCTAGAAACAAAAAAACAGTTAGTAGCACCTAGTAGCCTATTACTTAGCAAAATTTGCGCTATTAGAACAAAAATATACTATTCCTAATAAAAAATTAAAGGCTATAGTAAACGCATACAGAAACTAGGAAGTTAAGCTCTAAGGCCTAAGTTAACAATTTATAATTCTTACAAACTATACAAATCTTATTACCTTCCTTACTACTAAAAAACTTTTGCTAATGCACGTACAATAGGCTATAAAACTCACCTAGTTTAACTTTATTATTAAGCACTTAGCTAAAAGCAGTAACTAACAGGCAGACACCCTAAGTAGGCGCGCAGACTATTTTAAAGCTAACAAAGAAAATTCTAAGGAATTTATAATCTTTAAAAAAACTCTAGAAGGACTAGTCTACAGAGAACCTAACTAGAAGGAACTACTATGTTCCCTTATAATAGTTAAACAAGGATAGAAGAACCTAATAAAAGAATATTACAAAGCCCCTATGTTTAGACACCTAGAAATTAGGTTGCTACAAAAGAAAATTAAAACTGCTATACCCTAAAAAGTACCCTAACTAAAACACCTGTGTACTAAAGTCCTACAAGAATGTAATACCTATAACAAAAACAACCTACAACAGCATAAACCTTACAGATTAATTTAGCTAATCACAGCACCTAGCTAACTATAGACAATAATAACTATAGACTTCATAACTAGGCTACCACCCTCACGCAAACCTAGCACTAAGAGACTCTACAATATAATTACACAAGTTATAGACAAAACTACTAAGTTTGTTTATCTATAGCTATTAAAAAAAACTATTACAGCTAAAGAATTTATATTTAAGCTAGAAAAAAACGTCTTTATAACTTATAGCTATCCTAAGATTATTATCTTAGATTACAACAAATTATTTACTAGCAAATTCTAAACAGCCTTAATTAAACACCTTAGAATTAACTACAGACTGTCTACTGCCTATTATCTACAAACAGACAGACAAACAGAAAGAGTAAACACAGAAGTTAAAAAATTCCTACAAAAATATGTCTTATACAAACAAATAGATTAGACAAAATAGCTGCTAATAGCTTAGTTTATTATTAACACCTTAGAATCTACTACTACTAAGGAAACTCTGTATAAAGCTAATTTTAGTTACCCCCTATAATATAAGCTCCACAGCTCACAACTAACTAATCCCCTAGAAGCCATAGACTGCACAACTAAACTCCTAGAACTACATTAGAAACTTACTATAAAAGCCTAATTAGCCTAGGAAGTTATAAAAAAAGCAGTAAACAAGAAAAAAGAACCTGTGCTAGAAATACACTTAAATAACTACATATACCTAGACACAAAGGACCTTAAGACACTAAGACCTTTAAGGAAATTAGCAGAAAAACACATAGGACTATACTAGGTTATACAAACACGCTCTAGCATTTGTAAGCTTAAGCTACTAAAAGAAATGCAAATACACCCTTAGTTTTACATCTTTAAACTAGAACTTGCCCCTAAAACTATTCTACTTGCAACTACTAAATAAAAGAAAGAAGAAAAAGAATATAAAATAAAAAGAATTCTTAACTATAAAGGAAACAAATACCTAGTAAAATAGAAAAGATAGCTTACTAGTAAAAATACATAGAAACCTCTTAAGAGCCTGTTAAACGCTCCTTAGGCCCTTTATAAATACCTAGAGTCCCTTCTAAGCAAAACCACCCTAGAGAAAGCTCCCTAGACTAGAAGGCACTATTATTAATTAAAACTGCAGCAGCATTAGCTGGCTGCGATGTAGAAGGTCCGCGACCCTTTAACATAGGCTGCGGAGGAGGAAGACCTGCTGCTTCTACCTTAAGCGCTTTAAGCTTATCTAGAGATAAAAGGTCTTCTTCTAAATATCTTGCCTTTTAATCTACTAGAACTTTTAACTACTTTTAAACTTAATCCTACTAAGCTACAAAGGACTAAAGACGCCTTAAGGACTTAGCCTGCTCTTGCATTTTTTTTTTCTTTTCCCTTATCTCCTTTTTTTTAGCTGCCTTTAATTCCCTAAGCAGTTTCTTCTTCTCACGCTCTAGGCAATCCTAAGCTGCGTTAGAAATAAAAGCATTGCAACAACTACCCTTCTTTACGCACTCTACACACTTGTCTAATAACAAGGACATTACACAGGAAGAACTATAAGACTAATAAGGACTGTAGGGACGCATCTTTGTACAACAATAAGAATTAAGACAAGCAACAGTACAAAGGCAACAGGCAACAGCAGAAGTGCAAGGAACCTAGTAAGGCATAGTTAAAAAAAATAGATGTTAGAACAGCTTTTAAAGAAAAAAACACACTAGCTAAAAAGAAAATCTAACACTTACAACAAGAATAACATAACAGCAAGGACGCTAACTAGGAGGGAAGCCTGCGTGTTACAGCTAACAGTCAGACTGTAATAACCTAACTAGCTGTCCCACACAGCCTAAACAATGTTAGATAGAAGGCGCTTAGCCCTGCACAAAGCAAATCACGTAACAGGACAGATAAAGAATAGCTCCAGCTTTTAGATAAAAGCCTCGCAGAGTGCACTGTCTAATAAGAAGTAAAGCATTACAGGCAATGCAGGCATTGTAGGCAGACGCAGGCAATGCATGCAACACCTGCAACGCATGCAAGTGCATGCAAACCCTATGTATATAGTCTTAATTATAACTATAGTTAGAAGGTTGTAATTACTATTAAGTTTATTATTTAGTCTTTACTATCTACTAAACTAAGAGGCATTAAAACCTTTACAAAGAGGACCTTGCCGCCTTATATATCTTGCACTATATATACCTCCACTTCTATCCTCACAGATTAGGTTTGCTAGCTCCCTATACAGCTACTAGGACAAACCACAACCTGCCTTCTCCACCTCGCCCTACCCATACTCTGCTCGACGGACTGTACACCCGATCCAGCTAAGTTCTACCCCTTCGCCGCTAACCACACCTTAGGCCGACGTACTCCCGAAAATACCATTTCGCCGGAGTAAGGATTGTAACACTAGGTATAATGCTAGAAACAGCTTAATCTTCTAAAGAATTAAAGGGTAAAATATCTAGAAAGAGACCTCTTATCCCTAGATAAGATTAAAGCGCTAAAGGCAAAGGCTGTAGGTTTTCCTCTTTCTTAGCTTATATTAAAGAGTTGTAGACTTTCTACATTGCAGCTATCTAGTGTTGCTAAGGCAGCTTTAGTTAATAATAGTGTTTTCTAGTCTAGAGAACTTTCTATAGGCTAGTTCTAGTTAGAAGGGACGCCTAATAATCTTAGAAGAGCTGTAGAGCATTTGTTAAGTTCTTAATAAGCTCCTACATGCTTTTACTAGTAGGGTATTCTTTTTATTTTACTAAGAATTCTTTTTTTGTTTTTTGCATTAAGTATGTGTTTAACATTATACTTTACTTCTATATCCTACTAGCTAATCTTAGAGAGTGGTATTTCTTTTAATGCTTTTTTAAGCTTTAAAATGTAGAACTATAGGTGTATGTGTATATTCTTTAGTAGCTTAAGCTTACAGTTGTTTTATTATGTTTATAGTACTTTATAGAGTTCTATGTGTTTTTCTGCAAGTTTACAAAAGAGTCTAGAGGTACAGAAGTTCTTTATCTTAAAATAGACATAGTCTCTAGGGGGGATTTCTAGACTAGGTTGTTATGCCTAGTTTACATATTATTTTATTATCTCTTAGCTTACTTTAGCTTTAATTACTAACTTCTAGTATAGTTTTAATAAGTTTAATAAGTAATTAACTATCTCTAGTAAGTCTGTAGGTTAGTCTTTATAAAGCGTGTAGTAAGAGTAGTAGCTAAAGTTAGCTTTATAAAGGGTTTTCTTTGTTATAGTAGATTCTACTATGTTAATAGCAAGCTGTGCTATAAAAAGCTATTCTGCTTAATTATCCTAGTTAAAGAACACATATTTTCTTAAATACCTTTCTACTTTAGCATTTGCTTGTTTAGTCTGTCTGTCTGTCTATAGGTAGTATGCTGTAGATAGTTTATGATTTATGCCTAAGTGTCTTATAGCAGCCTTCTAAAACTTACTTGTAAACAGCTTGTCCCTATTAGAGATAATAGTCTGCAGGCATTTATAAATTAAAACTACATTTTAGTTAAGTTTATAAATAAATTTCTTAGCTGTTATAGTCTTTTCTAAGAGCTATGTATATAAGAATTTTGTAGTTTTGTTTAGAGCAACTATTATTATGTTACAGAGTCTTTCTATACTAGGTTCACATAACAGCAGAAGCCTAGTTATAAAATCTATAGTTATTATTATCTATAGCTATGTAAGGGCTTTAATAGGTTGTAGGTGTCTATACGTCTTATACCTTCTAGAGTTATTTCTATTATAAATATTACATTTACTTAGAATTTCTGCACACAGTTATTTTAGTTTTAGAATATCTCTAGAGATTATAGCTTTAATTTTCTTTTAAAGTGTTCTAATTCTAGAGTGTCTAAACATAGAATCCTTATAGTATTCTCTAATAAGGTTCTTCTATTCTTACTTTACTACTGTAAAAGAGCAGATTTCTGCTTTTAGATCTAGTCTATTATAGACTAATTTTTTTAGTGTTTCTTTAAATATAGCAAATTCTTCTATATCTTTCTCTTCTCTTTTAAAATAGTTAGCTTACCTGCTTAACGCGTTAGCTTGCTAATTATTAGTGCCTACTACATGTTTTATAACAAAGTTAAATTAAGCTAGTTCTATAGCCTATTATATGTGCATTAGCAACAGCTTCTTTATTATTATAAAAGTAGTTAGGTTAGTGTAGTTAGTGTATATAATAAATTACTAGCTAGTTCTTTATAACTCTGTTTTCTATGCTTTTACTACATTTCCTATTACTTTTAGTTCTTTGTCTAGGATAGTATACTTCTGTTCTAAGGGAGAGAATTTTGCTAAGTAGTATGCTACTAGATGCTATCTTCTGTTTTCCTGTTTCTAGAGAAGTGCTGCTTCTTTAGCTCTTTTTAACACTTTTATATATAGCTTAGTTTCTAGTGTTAGGTTATCCATCTATATTACTAGTTTACTAGTTATAATTTTTTTAAGCTTTTAGAAGGCTTCTTTTATCTAGAAGTTCTAGATAAACTTAGGGTATAGTTCTTTCTTAGTTGTTGCGTTTGTAAGAGGTAGTGTAATTTTTAAGTAATTCTTAATTATTTATTACACATATCTTACTAGGCCTAAGAATCCTCTAACTTCTTTTACACTTATAGGTGTTAGCTATTCTATTACTTTCTTAATCTTTATAAGGTCTATCTTAACTTCTTTCTTATTAATAATAAATCTAAGATATTTAGTTTCCTGTACATTAAACTTACATTTTAAGAGTTATAAGTAGAGTCTATATTTTTATAATTAGTCTAGTACTAGTTTTACTTTTGTTACATAATCTAGTTTATTACTTTTAGTATAGATAAAAATATTATCTAAATATACTAATATAAAGATGTCTAGATATAGGCTAAGTGTAGTGTTAATTACTTATTAAAAAGTAGCTAGTGTGTTAGTTAGTCTAAATAGCATAATAAGGAGCTTATAAAGAGCTCTTAGGGTTTAAAAGTCTGTTATCTATTTATAGCCTTTCTTAATTCTTATCTTATTAAATCTATCCTACATGTTAAACTTTATGTAATGTTTAGTTTTATAGAGCTAGTTTATTATGTCTTATATAATAAGCGGTAGGAACTAATCTCTAATAGTGTTTTTTATTAAGGGTTTAATAGTCCTAGCAGACTTTTATCTTTCCCCCTTTCTTTTTTGCAAATACTACTGCTAATGCTATAGAGCTCTTACTTTCTTATATATGTCCTCTTGCTAGCATCTTGTCTACGTATTCCTGTAGAGCTTTTTTTTTTAAATTTTATAAGTAGTCTTAGCTTATGCGTTTTTAATTATAGGTTTAGTTTTAGGTTTATAGCATAGTTCTATAGCTAATGTAGCAGAAGTTCTTCTAGATTCTTAAGTGTCTTAAACATATCCTAATAATTGCTGTATTCTTTAAGAATTGTGTGCTCTGTTTGTTGTGCTATCTTATACATTCTTACTTATTTTATTTTCTTATCTTTAAGCATTTCTTTAAGTGTAGTTTTCTTAAGTTTTTTTATTATTATTTAAATTGCGTAAGCTTCTAGTTCTTAATAGAGAAACTTTTTTAGTTTCTGTTTTTTAGAGTACTAGCTAGCTCCTTGTTTTGCTTGCTTATGTGCTAGGCAGTTGTCTCTATAGCATGCTAACTAGGTTATAGTAGCGTGTTATTTAAGGGTTTAAATAGTTATATTTTTCTAGTTAATTTCTAAGTTATGTTTATACAACTAGTTGTAGCTAAGTATTGCTTAATACTTTCCTCTTAAGGGTGGAATGCTTAGAGATCTCTAGTTATACATATTTTTTATTTATAGCTATAACTTAACTATTTCTAGTTATATGTAACTATTCTTAAATTTAATTAAAAAGGCGTCTACTAAGAAGACTTTAAAGAGGTTTTTCTTTACCTAGTATAGTATGTCTTGTTAGTCTACCTAGTTAGAGTTAATAGCTATAAACGTACATCTGCTGTCTATTAGTGCAATTCCTTTTCTTTTATTAAGAGTAAATTTTATAGTAAAGCTTTTACTAATTCTTTGTTCTACTGCTACTAATACTTTAGCATTATAGTAGATTTCTCTATAGTTAAGTGTGTTATCTAGTTTAACATCTTCTATACTTTATTCTTATGCGCTTATCTAATCTGTCTAGATCCTGTACTGCTAGTGTCCTTAAATTATGCAGTCTTTAAGTAGGTAGTCTCTATTCTTAACTTAACAGTGCTAGGGGAGCTAGTTATTTTACTAATATGCTTTTTACTAAAAGTAGTAGAAGACGCAGTCTCTATTATTTCTGTAGTTTGTCTATGCTTTTTACTTGTAGTCTAGGCCTGTGCTGCAGTAGAGGCAGTGCAGCATTTTGCATTTAGTTGCTATTCCTTCTAAGGTGTTGTCACCTATACTGTTTTCTCTGCTTAACTATAGCCACTATCCTGCTTAATGTTTTATAGGCTAGTGCTGCACGCAGTACTAATTAGTGCATAAGTACTATTTAAAAGGACATTCCTTTAGGTTTATATAGACTAGTACTAGCTGTACTTGCGTCTATCTAGGGTACTCTTTTATTTATATAATTTAGAGGAGGTGTGCCTTGTATTAACATTTACATTCCTTATATTACTTACTTTTATAAGGAATATAATATTAGTTAACTTATTAGGTCTTAAGTTTCTTTTAGGTTATTACTAGTGCTAAGGGCAGTGTCCTAGATCTTTTCTAACAAAGGTGTAGGGTCTAAAGCAACGTGCTTAGCTACCCTAGGCCTTCCCTATTACAGAGGATTTTTTTTAAAGAATTTCTATCTCTCTGTCTTATTTAGGATATTATAGTGTACTTTAGGAATGTTTAAAATAACCTTATATATGTTTATGTTATTATTAATGTGTACCTTATAGTATTCTTTCTTATAATAGTTGTAGTTATAGGTTTCTCTGCATTTTTAACATTTACTGTAGTAAAATTAGTAGGCTAGTTTTTTTATAAGTATGCCTATTATTAGCTGCTTTAAGGGGAATCTGTTTTTCTTTTATTTTATGTTTTTAACATAGTTAGCAACTTATGTCAGGGTTGCCACTTTTATAGTAATTACTATTCTAAAATAGTAATTACTATTTTTTTAAAAAGTCTATAACAGCTTAATTACATTAGCTAATATTCTAAAAACCTAAACTTAGATACTAGGTATACTAAAGTATAGATATATAAGATTAGATTCTACTATATAAATTTGTATCCCTAGTAATAAAGAAAAAAAGAGAAAAAAAGCAGATATAGTAATAGTAATAGTAATTACTATTTTTCTCTCCTTTTTTTCTCTCTTTTTTATTTATTATAAATGTATTAAATATAATTTTTAGAATTTAAATTCATAGATTTATAGACTAGTTTACTTAGCATCTATATATTAATTTTTAGAATTATAGCTTATGTAATTAAGTAATAATAACGTTTTTAAAAACATAGTAATTACTATTTTAAAAATAGTAATTACTATAAAGTGGCAACCCTGACTTATGTTAAATTACACTATCCCTTAAAAACAGCAGCTTATTTAATTACTTAAAAGACTTTATAGTTGTCTTATACTTCTACTTTCTAGTAATTCCTAGAATAATTTAGTAGTTTATAGTTAGCTCTACATCTCTAGTAAAGTTGTTTATTAAGTTTGTTATAAATTTCTTTTAACATTAGCTCTTATTTTATGTGCATAACTTTTATAGCTAGTCTTTAATCTTTATTCTCTAGGTTCCTAGAGTCTAAACATTTTTAATAAACGTAGCCTACTTTTTTTACAGTTTAGACAGGCCTTTTTTTAAGCTATTTTTTTTATTCCTTACTTAGAGGTAGTCTGTTACTTTTAGAAGAACTCTTGCTTTTTTTTTTTAGAGATACTATGTATATGTTTTATATAACTAAGGTCTATTAGTTTTTTATTATATTAAGAGGTCTTCTTTTTTCTTAGTGTCTACTTAGACTTTTATGTTATTATGCCTGTTTTTTTTTCTCTAACATTCTATATGTCTTTTGTTATAAGTTATTACCTAGTTAATAAATTTTTTTAAAGTTTTTAGTTTTCTATTACGCATAAACTTATCTTTAACTATATTATTTAGCTTATTATAAAACATTCTACTTATAGCTTTCTAGTCTGTCTATCTGCAGATAGCTAGTTATTTGCAGAAGCAAGCTGTATAATGTTAGACACTTTTTTTTCTTATTATAAGTTGTTTATTTTGTTAACTACAAATTTTTTTATTACTAATCTATAAATAGCAGTTAAGCCTTTTTTAAAGAAGTTAATGCTGCTAAAGATTTCTTTTATCTTTAATAAAAGCCTTCTAAGTAGAGTTCTATCTAACAGATTATTTCTTTATAGGTTTAAAAAGCGCCCTTATTATATTACATATAAAGGTGGCATTATGTAAAGAACAGCTTAAGATCCTTTACACTTTTAGTAAGAGGCTTAGAAAGTGCTAATCTTAATGTCTTTTTAGAGTCTACACTTACTCTTTCCTAAGCTGCATTTCTTAAGTTTAATACTTTAAGTTAAAGAGCTTAGGTTTAGAAGTTTACTACTGTTAGTTCTTAGTTTACTAACTAGGCTAGCATTTACTTTAATGCAGCTACTTTATTTCTTAGATTGTTTAACTGTTAGTTTATTACTTCTTTACTTAAAGTTAGAACTTAGCTAGTACTAGCTAATAAGGCGCTAGTTATTTCTAAATTAGTAGAGGTAGTGTAAAGATTTATACTTTATTAAAGAGTAGTAATTAATGTTATAATCTTTACTTTAAAAAAATAGTGTCTAAAGTACTCTAGGCCTAGGGAGGAGGTTAGGAGTGTAGAGGAGGGGGAACTTAGTCTTAGACAGGTGTATAGTCTGTTAAGGCGTAGTTACTAGGACTAGAAGGTGCAGCTAACTATAGTTTACTCTGCAACAGCAGTATAAGGTGCTTAGGTTAAACAGTTCCTATGTAGGGATAAAAGAGAAGGTATATATATTGTAAGATATATAATTAGATTACTTCTTATTAAAAAGTAGCAATGCTACTTAATTTATATAAATAATAGACTAAACTGTTAATTACAGCTTCTAAGTAAAGTTAGGATCCTAAACTATATACATAGGGTTGCATGCGTTGCATGCTCCTAGGCCTGCAGAGCGCGCACTGCATGCACTGCATGCAAACACGCTCAGCTCATTAGATGACGCATTTGGCCGCGCATTAGTCCAAGAGCTTTGTCCATTCCTCGTCCGTCGGGTCACGTGACTTGTTGGGCAGGGGATCGAGGACTTTCCATCCTTGATCGTTTAAACAGTGGGGCACAGCTGACTGGTTGCTTACGGTCCAATCGTGGGTTGTAGCACTAAGGCTACAATTACTACATAAATATAAATGTATATAAGACTATAGTTAATTAACCTTTAGAAGGCGTAATTAAAGTTTAGTTTATCTTTATAGACTAAGTAGCATTGCTGCTTTTTAATAAGCTGCAATACTAATTGTATATCTTGCACTATATATACCTCTCTTCCTGTTTAACAAACTGTTTAACTAAGCGCCTCATACCGCTGTCTGAGCTCAAACCACAATCCAGCCATCCTACCGGCTCCATACCCGAACCACACCAAGGACCGTACATCCAAGGCAGGTTCCCCTATTCTTATCTCTTAACCTAACCACCGGCCCGCGTGCTTGCAGCCTCCCCAAAGGGACTCTGCCAAGCAAGGATTATAATACTTTGCAAGGAATTTTGTCTACACTTTGATACTAGCTTAGCCTTTATTAAAATCAACTAAATGAGCCTTATTAAGCTGTTTGTTATCCGAAAGTGTTTGGATTTTAACAGATTCGTCGCCGTTGAAAGGTACCTTCATTGATTAACAACCGCAGACCCTGGCAGGCGTTTATATAGCGGTGCGCGGGCTCATGAGTATCTGATTTTAGTGAAGTAGTGCTCACATAAAAAACGATCGTGCTTGGAGTAATCCTCTTTTGCAAAGGCAGACTCTTAACTAGCAGAACTTAGAAGTATATAATGTGCCTTATTTAATAGAGCCTTATTGTCCTAGGAGCTGAAAAGAACCTTTCTCTTTACGCGAACTTGCTCGTTCGCAACTCGTTCTCTAGGCTCTGTCCCAGACAAACTTAAGCCAGCCTTAGAATGCATCTTCATTCCTCACGCAACAAGCGTGCTATTCAGCTTGTAGCACTTCTCGGTCGGTATCTTTTCGTTCGAGTCCCACTGTAAATCTATCAGTATGCTTTCTAGTATATTAACCTGGTCCAATTCGCATACATGTTCGTGAACACAGCCACCAACCCAACGCCATCTGTCCACTGTCGAGTATCGTGCGTAAGACATGTTCGTGCTTGCATCGAAACACCAGGCAGAGTTTCCTGCGGTTCCTACTGGTTTCCCATTGCAGAAGAGCGACCAAATCGCTTGCGGGCCATTTGCGTAGCCTGCGTGATGTTGCTGTCGTTCCAATTAGCGTTGCGAGTAATGAGAAGATGGGGTGACATGTGATCGTAAAAGAAATAAAGCATACAATGTAAGAATTGTCAATTAGTGAAAACATCGTACGCGCATCTCCGTCCACGACGAATGCTTTGTAAAACTTGTACGCTCTTTCGGCTGTCTGTGCGACAGTTACAGTTAAATCAGGGGTGCAAAGTTGCGGCGGTGACTTGTATTGATTGCAGAGATTGTCTCCTTTCTTGTCAAGAACATGGTATGTCGCAGAGAAATCGCCCGCCGGAGCAGCAAGCCCGCACATGGGCGCCAATATGGCTGCGGATAGCAACGTGAGAAGGTGCATGGTCACAAGAAGGGATTGACACAATATGCTTCGGCCGTCCTACGGAGCGTGTAGAGGATATATATTACCAGCAGGCGTGACCAGTGTGGGGAATGTGGCTCTCCGACATGACGCAGATGAACGATTCAACCAAGCCCGGTTGTAGATGGTTCATTAATTTCGGCACTTTCGGTGCTAGGTTTATTATTGGCGGA
The DNA here is from genome assembly GCF_010093535.1 of Lindgomyces ingoldianus. Lineage (NCBI taxonomy): Eukaryota > Fungi > Ascomycota > Dothideomycetes > Pleosporales > Lindgomycetaceae > Lindgomyces > Lindgomyces ingoldianus. The sequence continues at coordinate 830,508 of NW_022985192.1, forward strand.
GTTTGTTCTGCTCATATTTTCGGTTTCTAAGAACGCTGGCTTTTCTTCGGGCCTAATGTAGTTAGCAGAATATCCTCTTTAGGTAATTTAGGCTTAGTTATTCTAGAATTTAGAACATCTTTAGCAATGTTGTACATGTAATATCTTCACAAGCAGGTTCTTAATTAACTTTCTAAAAAGTACAATATGCAGCGTATAGTATGCTGCAGCTTCTAGTTGTTATGACCACTGATTAGGCTAGAGGGACATGCCGAAACTCCAACCCCACTGTGACGGTGCTGCTTGTCAAGCTCCGCTGCTAGTCACATGATCTCGCTAAGGGCTAAGCGAGTGCGCTGGCGCCTTGGCGCCGCGCAAGCTTTTCTCTCGCGAAAACCCTTCGCCTCCTTCACTCCCCATCCTAGTTTAGCTGAAATAGAGCCGACCTACTCTACCTCGCTTCCCCAGCTCCACACGGTAGTAGAGACAGTGCTTGTCATCACAGCGACATCTAGGTGTCGAGCTGCAGGTGTGCAGAGGGTGCTACAAGAGATCGCAGAAACCGCGCAGGCTCAACTGCTAGTCACATGACTGTACTTGGTGCTGCCATCTGCTTGCAGTCACATTTCACCACCGCGCTACATTATTTTAACCTGCTTCTGCTTGATAATTGCTTAGAATAGCATGCAATACCATATAGTCTAGTGCAGCCTTGCAGCGACATCTAGGGTGTCGAGCTGCAGGTTTGCAGAGGATGCTACAAGAGATCGCGCAGGCTCAACTTCTAGTCACATGACTGTACTTGGTGCTGCCGTCCGCTTGCAGTGATATTTCACTACCGCGCTACATTATTTTAACCTGCTTCTGCTTGAGAATTGTTTAAAATAGCATGCAATACTATATAGTTTAGTATTGTAACGATTCTCATGAATCGTTCCATCTCGGGTCGCCCGGAACCTATCCGAAGGGTCCCCGTATCGGCCCCGACCCTGACTCGACCTGGCCCCGACTCTGCCCTACCCCCCTGCTGTTACCCCTATTCCCCCATGTATTTAGTTGTACCTCTCCTCTGTAGCTAGCTTAGTAGTTTTCTAATATCCTTTGTACAAGGCCTATAGGTGTTAATAGGATTCCTAGGTTATTAAGTCTCTACGCACTTTTATATGCCTCTAAGTAGATTCCTACTGCATTTAGACCTATTATCTTGCCTATGCTGTGACATTATATTAGAAAACTTGCTATTACTAGTAATAGCCTTATTATAATATTATAACTAGTAATTATTTATTTAACTATATTTAAGCTTAAAACATGTTAAATTTAGTTTAAGTTATAATACTTACACAGTATTATATTTAAACTACTTAGTTATATAAATAAAATACTAGAGACTTTTTATTAACTAAAGCTTTTAAGTTTCGAACTTCTTATCCCCTATAATTAAAATTACCTTTAAAAAAAGTTGCATAAAGTGTACTAAAGTAGAAACTTAAAAACTACTAATAACGTACTTCACAGGCGAGTTGCTTACACACTTAAGTTGCTTACTTTTGCTAAGACCCTACTAAACTACTCTTTCTATACTAATCTATTCCTAACAACACTACTTAGACGCGCTAAAAGAACATTAGATATAGCTTATACTCTAAGCTTTTAAATAAAATAACGTACTTCACAGGCAAGTTGCTCACACACCTGAGTCGCTGTTACAATCCTTGCTTCCTAGAAGCACTCAGGTCTTATGATATTCCTAGGGGGGGAAGTAGGACGGGTGGTAGGGGCCAACGGCAGGGTGTACCGTCCCGCGTGTAGGCTAATGGGCTACTGGAGGAGAGTAGAGCGACTAGATTGTGGTTTGCCCTTAATGCAGCAGTAAGGAGGCTAGGTTAAACAGTCCTGTTAGATAGAGTTAGAGGTATATATAGTGTAAGATATATAATTAGTATTATAGCTCTTTAGAAAGCTAAATGCTACTTAGTCTATGTAGAGAATAAACTAAACATTAAACACACCTTTTTAAGGTTGTTTAAGGTAGGGATTATATACATGTACTAGAGGTGCTAAAAGGAGCAGAAGGAGTTTATAGAAGTCTGCTAAGGCAAGCTCCTATAAGCTGTTACGGCCAACAGTCAGACCGTAATGACCCAACTGGCTGTCCCACACAGCCCAAACGATGTCGGATGGAAGGCACTTAGCCCCACGCTAAACAAATCACGTGACAGGACAGATAAGAAATAGCTTCAGCTTTTAGACAGAAGCCTTACAGAGTGCACTGTCTAATAAGGACTAAAGCATTGCAGGCAATGCAGGCATTGCAGGTGGTTGCAGGCAATGCATGCAACACCTGCAACGCATGCAAACGCATGCAAGCCCTATGTATATAGTCTTAATTATAACTATAGTTAAAAGGTTATAATTACTATTAAGTTTATTATTTAGTCTTTACTATTTAATAAACTAAGAGGCATTAAAACCTTTATAAAGAGAACATTACTGCCTTGTATATCTTGCACTATATATACCTCCACTTCTATCCTTACAGATTAGGTTTGCTAGCTCCCTATACAGCTACTAGGACAAACCACAACCTGCCTTCTTTATCTTGCCCTACCTATACTCTGCTTAACAGACTGTACACCTAATCTAGCTAAGTTCTACCCCTTCTCTGCTAACTACACCTTAGGCTAACATACTTCTAAAAATACTATTTTGCTAGAGTAAGAATTATAACAGTAATCACCACCCCCTACAAAGTATAGCTACTACCACCTTAGACATCAGCATAACAGGTGCTTTAGCTGCTGGCACCAGATAGACCCCTACAGCAACTAAAGAAGCATAAAATTAGTAGATACTTTATCTCTAAAACAAGCTTAAACAGCTTAAACAACACCTCTAGCTTTAAGCATAATAAAGACTCTTAAATGTCTACTAGATCTAAGCCCTCTAGCTAGAAGTAGCTAACCTTAGAAATATTACTTAAAAAAGAACTAGTATTAAGTCTAAAAAGACTCTACGCTTAGCCCCTCTTAAAGTGTTTAATAGCTCTGCTAAAGATTTAAAACCTTTCTTTACTAAATGCTACCTCTACATGCAATACAATAAAGGTGCCTTTAGAATAAATAAAGAAATAATTTCATAGATAAGCTTATATTTAAAAGAATTACCTGCTATTTAGTTCTAACCTTACACTAATAACTAGATAAACTATAAGGCAAATAGTAAACTTTTACCTCTAAAAACACAAAAAGTCTTTAATAACCTTAATTTATTTAAAGCAGCTCTAACTATAATTTATAGGCTAGTTAACAAAGAAAAATAAGTAGTTAATAAAATAAACGCTCTCTAACAGAGCAATAGCTCTGTCTAACAATATGCAGCCTGTTTTAGGGAGCTGCTAGCTATCTGCAGATAGACAGATAAGAAAGCTGTAGGATAAATGTTCTATAAAGGGCTTTTAGACACTATTAAGAACAAATTTACTTATAATAAGAAGCCTAAAAGCTTTAAAGATTACATTAAAAAAGTACTTACCTATAACAAAAGACATACTAAGCAACATAGTAAAAAAAAAAAAGGCTAGACAACTATAAAACCTAACTAGTTTTAAAAAAAGAAAAAAACTTTATAAATTAATAGTAAACCTATAGACCTTAGTTACACTAAACATACACATAGCTTCTCTAAAAAAAAAAAGCAGTACCTCTAAAAGTATAAAGCCACCTCTAAATAAGAAATAAAAGAAATAGCTAAAGAAAAAGGCATACTTTAACTATAAAAAAGTAGGTTACTTTTATTAGAAATGCCTAGACTCTAAACAACTAGAAAATAAAAATAGCAGATTAACTATAAAAGTAATGCATATAGAATAAGGCCTAACAGGACAGGAGATCTTAGAAAGGCTAGACAAACACCTCTGCTAGTAATGTAGAGACAATTACAAATCTAAAAGATGCCTAATAGAATACTAGAAAGTTAAGGTACAAAACAGTAATAAAGTCTTTAGAGCACTAAAACAAGCTACTACCTATAAGAGATAGCAAGGCTACACCTAAGCTACAACATACATTATAAATGTTAAAGAAGAGAAAGAAAAGTTTTTTTTAAAACAACTAATAATAGAAATCTCTACTTAAGAACTAAGATATTAATTTACTTACAGAAACTGCTAGAAATGTAGCAACACACACTGTCTAAAAGACTGCAGAAAGTTAATGTACAAAGTACACATTAATAATAATGTTAAAACCTATAGTATACTAAAAGAAATTGCTAAGACACATTACACAGTTATAAACATAAATAAATAATAAAAAATATTCTAGAAAATTTTTAAAAAGAGTAAGAGCCTTAACTAGTAATACACACTACTACTAACACTAAATCTATGCTAAGAACAAGCTAACACACCTCCCTTAGCATTAGCTATTACTTAGAAAGATCTAGAAACCTAATAAGATAAAAAATACTACATTCCCTATAAAAGTAGGTAACACAATAAATTTTATTGCACTTACTAGAACTACCTGTTATAAATAATAAGAACTAAGAAATACCCTAGATAGACATAGGTTTAGCTAATACTAGTACAAAACAACCTTAAGAAATGCCTCTATGCATAGTACTTATGCAGCAGTAAGTACTGCATTAAGCACTAGCTAACTAAGCATAAGGCTAGCTAGTAGCCACACAGAACACAGGAAAGTTTATCTAAGAATAACACACTAGCTAGCATAGCATCTACCTGCAAAATGCTACACTGCCTCTACTGCAAAAACAGTATAGATTACAAATAAGAACTATAGACAGAATGTAACAATAAAGTAGCATGCATGTTCTACTACTTTTAATAGAGAGCACACTAACAGAATAATTAGATGCTATATTACTATAAAATAAAAAACGCCTAGTGTACTGTGTTAAAATGCATAATACTAGGACACTAAGAATATAAGGTATAATTAGACTAAATTACAGAATATAAAAACACAGCTAAGACTATTAACAAAGATAATAAAATAAACTATAAAGAAATACCCTATAAACTCTACATTCTTATTACAGTTAGATAAAGACTAGGATAAAGCCTAACAACTAAAATTACCCTCTAATAACTAGGCTAGAAATAGAAAGAACTTACCCTAATTAACAGCAAATGCACATTTATAGTAATTAATTTAAAATAAGTTAACTAGAATAACATACCCTTCTAACAAAAAAAAACCTTTTTAAGGTATCTCTAGCTAACGCCTTATTAATAAAATATAAAGCAGAATAAATCTAACTTAAAATAAAAAAACTTATTACTAAAGCTAAAGAAACTAAGGACTAGATATCTTTTAACATATTACTACTAGGAGACAAATACTAGGCAATACTAGGCTACAACTAGCTATATAAGCATAACCTAGCAATTAACTAGCAAACTATGTCCCTAACTAGCTAAGATAATACAGAAATAGCATAATTAGCATCTTATAAAGACTTTAGCACCTACTAATAAGAAAAGCTAAAAAAGTTCCCCTACTAAAAACTAAAAGCTTAGGCTGTCTACCTAATAAAAAAAAAACTAGAAGAAATCTCCTTTAAAAAGTTTAAAAAGAAATAAGACCTTAATTAGGTTAAAATCTATTAAATATCTTAAAAAACAAGCAAACTACTAGAAGAATATTAAGACTATAAGAATATGTTTAAGACCCTAGAAGATCTAGAAGAACTACTACTACATTAGCCCTAGGACCACATAATTAACTTTAAACTAAACCTATAACTAAAAACTTATAAACTACAACCCCTAACAAAAGCCTAAAAAGACGCCTTACAAGAATATATAGACAGAATGCTAGCCTAAAGACACATTAAAGAAAGTAACAGTCTAATAGCATTAGCAGTAGTTTTTATAAAAAAGAAGAACAGCAAGGTAAAAGTATATTAAGATTACTAAACCCTAAATAATAACACTATAAAAAATTAGTATTTCTTACTAATTATTTAAAATATTATAAACTAGCTTAAAGGAACTAAACACTTTACTAAATTTAATGTCTAAGATAGATTTAATAAAATAAGGATTAAAAAAAGACATAAATAGATAATAGCCTTTTAAACTCTAAAAAGACTATATAAACTTCTTATTATGCTATTTAGCTTAACTAACGCCTTAGCAACCTTCTAATAAGTTATTGTCACGATTGTGCACGAGTAAGGTTATAGAGCTTCACGGAGGTCTAGTTTAATTACTAGGTGAGGTATCATGGTAGGTACAAGACGTTGTGTGAGGAATAGGAAGGTTTAGAAGGAAATTAGCAATTAAATACTTAGCTTAGAAGTCTAAGCGCTTTAAGTATAAATTAAGCCTGTTCTAGGTTTAGTTAGTGTTAAAGTAGTTTATGCTTAAGTTTATGTCTATGTTATGTTGTGTTTATGTTAGACATGCACTAATAATACTCTAGTACGCGTCTAATACAGTTATGTCTAGGATCTAGGGAGGATACTGTAACACAACCCCCCCCCCCCCCTTATTAGGAAGGGAATTCTTTACATTAGTAGTTCTAGCATTAGGTTGTCTTTATTAGGGTACAGGTTTAGTTTAGATAGGTATTAGGCGTGGAATTAGGTTACTGCAGAGTTCTCTTACAAGGCTTTTGTAGGTTTCTATAACAGTTTGTTGTATCTAGTCTATTTTATAAAGTATTTATAGATATGTTTTTTTTATTAAACTAAATCTATTTAACATCTTCTATAACATATTCTAGTTTATTATTTATAATAACAGGTTTAAGTAGCAGGTTTAGCTGTCTAGGTAAATAGTTAGATTTAGAGGCTACTTAGCGCAGCAATAATACGTAGAACACAGGGTGTATCTTTATGCTGTTAGGTAGGATTAATTAGTAAGCATGCAATAAGACTATATAAGCTACTATAAAGGGGCTAAAGTTCTTCTAATTAAGTTTTTTTAATTATTAGTTTATTTAGATATTTCTAGCGTCTAGCTAGACCTTCTTGCTAGCTGCATACGCAGGGGCAGAGGTTTAGGATTAGTTTGCGTACTCTTATTAAAAAGCTTAAGCCTATGTAAGCTTTTTATAAATGTATTTAGATATGTTTTAGATCTTATTAATAAGTCTATTTATATTTATTACTTATATAAATTAATAAGTTAGTTAGGGGGTATTTAAAAGTAGTTTAAATCTTATTTAGAGGTAGTATCTGTAGTTTGCTAAGAATAGAAATACTTATGTTAATTTAGATATTATGTTATTAGCTTTAAACTATGCTGTAGCTAACTATTTTACCTAGTTATCCTACTAGTAGTTTATATACACTTATAAGACTTATTTTATTACAGCATTTACATTCTTAGTCTAGCTGTTAGTCTCTAGGTAAAAAGCTGTAGATAAATAGAGGACAATTTAGAGCTGTTTACAGAGTTTGTCCTAGAAGGCTAAGACAAACTATGTACCTCTGTCTAATATAATTATGTTAGGCAGGCTATAGTAAACCTATATGTATTAGTAGAATAACTAGGCTATATTAGGGGCAGTTATAGAGGAACATAGTATTAGGTGTTAATACTTAGTTAAGTAATTAATAACTACTATAATATTTATATACTCTTTAGATAAAGGTAGGTCTATAATAAAATTAATTAATATATCTTTTTAAGCTTATTTAAAAATTAGGAGCAGTTTAAGCAGGCTATTATACCTTTCTTAAAAGGCCTTTACTTTACAGTAAGTATAGCAACATAATACGTATTAGCGTACAGTATGGAACATGCGGGGCCAGTAGTACTCTCTCTGTAGTAGGTTGAGAGTCTTTCCTCTGCCTAGGTGTCCTCTAATAGGCAAGTTGTGTACAATTTAGAGTAGTTTAATTCTTAGTTTGTTAGAATTAGAGATTATAAGTTAGTTATAGTAATATAGCTTACTATTTTAGTTTTTGTAGTTAGCTAGTGTTACCTTCTTTAACTAACTAGCGCTGTTTTAGAGCAGGTCTAAGGTTTCTTAAATAAATTTATTATTTAGATACTTATTAGTAATAATTTAATTAATTGTCTAATCTGTTTTGTTTAGGTTAAGGTCTAAAAATAGCTTAAGTTAGAGCAGAGTTTAGTGTTAAGCCTTTTACACTTCTTTCTAAGCAAGGACGTCTTAGGATCGCCTTGTAAGGGCATCTAGTTTCCCTCTGTCTTAACTAGAATAATAAGTAATCTTAAAATTAAAATAGAACAGGTATTTAGACTAATAAGCTTATTAGTAGCTAAGTTATTTTATAGTTGCAAAGTACTGCAAGTTCTTATAGTTAGATAGAACCTATATTAGATGCGCTGCACCTTCTAGTTTAGGTTGCTATTATTTAAAGCAGCGTACTATAGCAAGTAATTTCTTATTATAGATTTTATAATTGCCTTCTGCAGGACTTATTCTTTTTAAGAAATATGTGATAGGCCTAATAGTCCTATCTAGCTTAGTCTAGAAGAGAACTCCTGCTACTATGTAGTCTAAGGCATTAGCTTCTACAAGTATTAGTAGTTTAAAGTTAAAGTAGCAGAGTATTAAAGCTTTAGTAAAGGCTTTTTTTAGCTAGTTAAAGGACTATTAGTAATTTAAGTTAAAGTTAAATTAAATCTCTTTTTTAGTAAGTGTAATTATAGGGCTTACTTACTATAAAAAGTTATTAATAAATTATTAGTAAAAGTTAGTAAATCTTATAAAGGCTTAAACATTTTTTATGTCCTTTAGGTATTACTAATCTAGCACAGTCTAAACTTTAACAGGGTCTATTTAGATGCTATCTGTAGAGATTACATATTCTAAATACATAACCTTTAATTAGTAGAACTTACATTTGTCTATGTTAAGTTGTAGACCTGCTTCTTCTATAGCCTTTAGCACTAAGCGTACATGCTGTTTATGCTCTAAAAGGCTATTGCTGTAGATTAGAATGTTGTTAATATACGCAGTGTAGAACATGTCTAGGTAGAGTTAGAGCAAGTTGTTTACAAAATGTTAAAAAGTACTAGGCGCGTTAGCTAAGCTAAAGGGCATTACTAGGTACTTAAATAGTCTATATTAGGTCTAAAATGCTGTTAGCTACTTGTTGCCCTTTACTATCCTTAGCTTATTAAAAGTAGTAATAATATTTAACTTTATAAAATACTTTGCTTTACTTAGTTAGCTTAGGGTTTTTTATAAAAAAAAAATTAAGTATTAGTTTTTAATAGTAACAGCATTTAGTCCTTAGTAGTTAATGCAGAATTAAAGCCTACCTTTAGGTTTCTTTACAAATAGTATAAGTAACACTACTAGTAAAAAGCTAGCTTAAATAAACTCTTTTTCTAGGTTCTTATTAAGGTATTTTTAAAGCACTTTTAATTTGTTTAGTAACATCTTATATAGTGGCCTATAACTAGGTTGTTTACTAGGCTTAAGAGTTATCTAGTAATTATATAGATGTTGTATTAAAAGCTTATTAAACTTGTCTTAAAAGAAGACATACAACAGGTTGTAGTAGTTTTAAGGGACTATTATCCTTAAGTTAGTGCGTTTTTAAGGAGCTAAAGCTTAGTCTATATTAGAAATTATAACTGTGTAGATTTTGTAATCTAGTTATTAAGCTAGAGTTATAAATAGGGTAAGTTCTATGTAGTAAATGTCTATCTACTGTTTAAGTCCTAGTTTATGTTTAAATTAAGTAAGTAGAAATTTCTTAAAAGCTTCTTCTTTTTTAAGTTTAAGTAGTTGTTAAATTATTTTATGTAGCTTATTTTAGTAAGAGGCCTAGCTTATTAGCCTTACTTAGGTAGTTCTTTTTTAAGTTATTAAAGAGTAGGTCTAGGGACCTTCTATATTAAGTGCTACTTAGGTGTTATTTAGGTGTGAGCGTAAGCATATATTTTAGCATTAAAAAGAGTTAAAGTTTAGGACTTACTTTTAGTAATTAAAGGCAACCTTATGCTAATACAGCTATAGTTGTTCTAAGATTAGGTTATAATATTCTGTGTTTATTACATAGAGCTTAATCTGCTCTTTATAGTGTTAGTAAGTAATTATAACAGTTATAGTACAGGAGATAGAACCTTTTTTAAGTTATTTTTTATTAAATCTAGTTAGGTAAATTATTTAGGTAAGTAGTGTTAATTAAAGATTTAGTTTATACACTAGTTCTTTATTAATGTAACTTATGCTGTTTGCTTCTAAGTTAATAAAAGCCTATATTAAAGCTAATATAGTTTTTTATTATAAACATATAAGAATATTAACTTAGTACTTCTAGTTGTTAGTAGGGGACTTAGCCTATAGGTTAGCAGAGATCTAGTGTTAAATTAGTCCTAGAGGGCAACTTAGCCCTAGGACAAGCCTTTTTGCAGGCTCCTACTGCTATAGCTGCGGCTATGTTAAGAGTAGCAAAGGGGATTAAGGCTTAAATATAAGTTAGAGCTCTTATAGAAACAAGATTAAAATAGTAAGAATCTTTAATAAGTGCTAGCAGCGCTACTTGCGCAGACTTAAAAAAGAGAAATAAAGCAGTTTTAGAAGATATAACTATGCTTACTACACTTAAAGTATTAACTTTTTTTTCTATAATCTTTACACTTTCTAGAACTAACTAGAGCATAATTTAAATTAATTTTTATTCTGTTAAAGTCCTTATTTGCAACTACGCTAGTTTAGGGGCGTATTAGGGCTTGTACAGGGAGGAACCTTATGTTATTATTGTAGGTAGCAATTAGGTTTACATACGCGTTAAGGTTGTTTAGAAGGGGTTCTTCTACTATAGCGCGTTGTAGTTTAGTTAAGAGGGAGTTATATAAGGCTGCAATTAGACCTATCTTATTTAGGCCTATATTAAATGCAAGTTAGCAGAACTTAGTAAAGTGTAAAGTAAAGCTTTTTTTTTTTTATTATAAAGTGTTTAGGTAACTTAGGGCTATTAACTTTTTATTTAAGTCTCTATAAGTTGCTTACAAAAACACTATAAATTAATCTAGGTTAATAATATCTTTATTTATTAGTAAGTTAATTAAGGCTGTTATATTATAGTTAAGTTAAAAGTAAGCATATAGTAACTAAGAGCGTTTAGAGGGGAATTAGTCTACATTTCCTTTAAGTTTGTATTAGAGCTTATGTAAGAAAGAAAGTAGGTCTTTCTATTTTCTATTAAACAGTAGGGGATTAGGGAGTTAGTTAGATTTTATTACTAGGTTAAAAGGGTTACAGGTTATAGGCAGTGTTAAGTAGAAGGGAGTTAAGCTATCTCTAGACTTCTAAGTAGGCTTTAAGGCTAGTAAGTTCTTAGTTCCTACTACTATAATAAAAGTTAAGGCAGAAACAGACTGCTTAATAATATAAAGCTATTTTTTAAAGTCTTTTTAAAAAGCTTTAAAGCTTATAATGTAGCAGCTTTTTTATAAAGTAAGCGCTTTTTAGAAGGCTTCTTAGCTTACTCTAATAGCTTAGAGTTATATAAGTACTAAGCTTATTAGATTAGATTTAGAGGCTATTCTTAGCTAAAGTTTTAACATAACATAATGTTATAATTATGCACAAGTAAGGTTATAAAGCTTTACAGAGGTCTAGTTTAATTACTACGTAAGGTATTATAGTAGGTATAAGACGTTATGTAAGGAACAGAAAGGTTTAGAAGAAAATTAGTAATTAAATACTTAGCTTAGAAGTCTAAGCGCTTTAGGTATAAATTAAGCCTGTTTTAGGTTTAGTTAGTGTTAAGGCAGTTTATGCTTAAGTTTATATCTGTGTTGTGTTGTGTTTGTGTTAGACGTGCACTAATAATACTCTAGTACGCGTCTAATACAGTTATGTCTAGGATCCAGGGAGGATACTGTGACAGTTATTAACACTGCACTTAACCTCTATTTAGACATATTTGCACTTGTGTACTTAGATAATGTCCTAATATACGCTAAAAACAACTAAGCAGATTACATAACTAAAGTAAAACTTATACTTAATTAACTTTAATAATATAGACTTTACTTATAACTAGAAAAATATAAATTTAACATATAAAAAACTAAATACCTAGAATTTATTATTAATAAGAAAGAAATAAAGATAGACCTTACTAAGGTAGAAAAGGTACTTAACTAGCTAACACTAATAACAGTAACAGAAATTAAAGGATTTCTAGGCCTTACTAGCTACATACAAAGAATAATTAAGGATTACTTAAAAATAGCACTTCTCTTTACAGACGCTACCTTAAAAGAAATAGCAACTTAAAAATTCTAATAAACACTAGAAATAAAAGAAGCCTTTTAAAAGCTAAAACAAATAATAATAAGCTACCCTGTCCTTAGAATGTACAACCCCTTATTAGAAACAAAAGTACACACAGATGCCTCTCTAAAAGCAGAAGAAGCAGCACTCTCCTAAAAACAAGAAAACAGTTAATAGCATCTAGTAGCCTACTACTTAGCAAAATTTGCACTATTAGAGCAAAAATACACTATCCCTAATAAAGAACTAAAAGCTATAGTTAATACATGCAAAAACTAAAAAGTAAAACTCTAAGGGCTTAGTTAATAATTTATAATCTTTACTAACTATGTAAACTTTATTACCTTCTTTACTACTAAGAAACTATTACTTATGCATGTACAATAGGCTATAAAACTTGCTTAATTTAACTTTGTTATTAAACATGTAGCAGGAAGTAGTAACTAACAGGCTAATGCCTTAAGTAGGCGCGCAGACTATTTTAAAACTAATAAAAAGAATTCTAAGAAATTTAAAATCTTTAGAGAAACTCTAGAAGGACTAGTCTATAAAGGACTTAACCTAAAAAAACTACTATGTTCCTTTATAATAATTAAATAAAGATAGAAAAACTTAATAAAAGAATATTATAAAGCCTCTATGTTTAGACACCTAAGAATTAGGTTGCTATAAAAAAAATTAAAACTACTATACTCTAAAAGGTACTTTAATTAAAACACCTATATACTAAAGTCCTATAAGAATGTAATATTTATAATAAGAATAACCTGTAAAGGCACAAACCTTATAGATTACTCTAGCTAATTACAGCACCTAGCTAACTATAGACAATAATAACTATAGACTTTATAACTAGACTACCACCCTTACATAAGCCTAGCACTAAAAGACTCTGTAATATAATTACATAAGTTATAAATAAAACTACTAAGTTTATTTACTTATAGCTATTAAAGAAAACTATTACAGCTAAAGAATTTATGTTTAAACTAGAAAAAAATATCTTTGCTACTTATAGCTGCTCTAAAATTATTATCTTTAATTATAACAAATTATTTACTAGTAAATTCTAGACAGCCTTAATTAAGCACCTTAGAATTAACTATAGACTCTTTACTTCTTACTACCTATAAACAGACAGACAAACAGAAAAAATAAACATAAAAGTTAAAAAATTCTTATAAAAATACATCTTATATAAATAAACAGACTAGGCAAAATAGCTGCTAATAGCATAGTTTGTTATTAACACCTTAGAATTAGCTACTACTAAGGAAACCCTATATAAAGCTAATTTTAGTTATTCTTTATAATATAAGCTTTACAGCTTATAGTTAACTAATCCCCTAGAAGCTATAAATTGCACAACTAAACTCTTAGAGATACATTAGAAACTTACTAAAAAAGCCTAATTAGCCTAAGAAGCTATAAAGAAAGCAGTAAACTAAAAAAGAAAATCTACACTAGAAATACACCTAAATAATTATGTATACTTAGACATAAAAGACCTTAAAACACTACAACCCTCTAAAAAATTAGCAGAGAAACATATAGAACTATACTAAGTTATATAAACACGCCTTAGCATTTGCAAGCTTAAATTACTAAAAGAAATGCAAATACACTCTTAGTTCTATGTTTTTAAGCTTAAACTTACACCTAAAACTATTCTACTTACAACTACTAAATAAAAAGAAGAAGAAAAGGAGTATAAAGTAAAGAAAATTCTAAATTATAAAAAAAATAAGTACTTAGTAAAATAAAAAGAATAGCTTACTAGCAAAAACACTTAGAAACTTATTAAAAGCCTAACAAACGCTTCTTAGGCCTTTTATAAATACCTAGAGTCCCTTCTAAATAAAACTATTCTAGAGAAAGCTCTCTAAACTAGAAAGCACTATTATTAATTAAAACTGCAGCAGCATTAGCTAGCTACAATGTAGGAAGTCTACAACCCTTTAATATAAGCTAAGGAGAAGGAAGACCTGCTGCTTTTGCCTTAAGCGCTTTAAGCTTATTTAATAATAAAAGGTTTTTTTTTAGATACTTTACCTTTTAATCTACTAAAACTTTTAACTATTTTTAAACCTGTTCTTGCTAAGCTATAAAGGACTAAAGACGCTTTAAGGACTTAGCCTGTTTTTACATCTCTTTTTTTTTTCTTTTATCTCTTTCTTTTTAGCTACCTTTAGCTCCCCTAGCAGTTTCTTTTTTTTACACTCTAGGCAATTTTAAGCTGCATTAGAAACAAAAGCATTATAATAACTACCCTTTTGCACGCACTCTACGCACTTGTCTAATAACAGGGACATCACGCAGGAAGAACTATAAGACTAGTAAAGACTATAAAGACGCATTTTTATACAACAATAAAAATTAAGACAAGTAATAGTATAAAGGCAATAGGCAACAGCAGAAGTACAAGAAACCTAATAAGGCATAGTTAAAAAAGATAAATATTAAATAAGCCTTTAAAGACAGAAATGCACTAGCTAAAAAAAAAATTTAACACTTATAATAAAAAAAATGTAACAGCAAGGACGCTAACTAGAAGAGAAGCCTACGTGTTATAGCTAATAGTTAGACTATAATAACCTAACTAGTTATCCTACACAGCCTAAACAATGTTAGATAGAAGGCACTTAGCCCTACACTAAACAAATTATGTAATAGGACAGATAAAAAATAGCTTTAGCTTTTAAATAAAAGCCTTGCAGAGTGCACTGTCTAATAAGGACTAAAGCATTATAGGCAATGCAGGCATTGCAGGTAGTTGCAGGCAATGCATGCAACACCTGCAACGCATGCAAACGCATGCAAGCCCTATGTATATAGTCTTAATTATAACTATAGTTAAAAGGTTATAATTACTATTAAGTTTATTATTTAGTCTTTACTATTTAATAAACTAAGAGGCATTAAAACTTTTATAAAGAGGACATTACTGCCTTGTATATCTTGCACTATATATACTTCCACTCCTATCCTTACAGATCAGGTTTGCTAGCTCCCTATACAGCTACTAGGACAAACTACAACCTGCCTTCTTTATCTCGCCCTACCTGTACTCTGCTCGACAGACTGTACACCCGATCTAGCTAAGTTCTACCCCTTCTCCGCTAACCACACCTTAGGCCGACGTACTCCCGAAAATACCATTTCGCCGGAGTAAGGATTGTAACATAAGCTCCCTTAAGCTCCCTAGACTTGTGGCCTGTTCTCCTATTAGACAACGCACTTCTCTATTACTGCAGGCAGCTGTGCTGCTTCTGTGTCCTCTAATTAGTCTATAAGCAAGCCCTGCCCTAATCTAGCTAGATTATAGAGCACTGCTAGTAGAGTTACGCTAGTCTAACTGTAGACTGTAACACGCTGCCCCTTCTCCTTAGCAGCGTCCTTGCTGCTCTGCTTACACAACTGTGTTAGTAAGGGTTTATTTATAAAGTAAGCGCTTACTTACTAGAAGGCATTCTTAACATCTATTTTTTTAAGCTAAATAGCTTGTTAGTCTTATTTATTCTACTGTCCTTATGTTGCCCTTTGTTTTAATCCTTTTTATTAAATAAAGATAAGGCCCTATAGCGCTTACTAATTCTTAGAGTTATTTTATGTGTTAACTTTATTTTTAGATAAATATGTTAAGTGTGTAAAAAAGCATAATAAATGTAACACTTTTATTTCTAACACTATGTAAAATTACTTAGAGAAAAAGAGGGAGACGCTTCTTTAGTCTGCTAAGGCTTTATAGGCATAGGACTATGTGTTGTTAGATAAACAGCTATCTTAAAACTAAAAGTAACTTTATTTATAGAAAAAGATGTTAGCAGTAAGGGATAGAGAGTGTTATAAGCAGGATTATATCTAAAAGTTACTAGATTTGCTAGAAGCTTAGCGCGTAAAGTATTTAAAGAGAGATCTCTCTTCCTTAGATAAGATAGAAGCTCTAAAGGCTAAAGTAGAGGGCTGTTCCCCTTTACAGCTTTTATTAGCTAGAATTTGTCTCTAAAGACTGCTACTATCTAGTAATAACATAGCTACTTTTTTTAATATAGGTGCCTTATTACCTAGCTAGTTTCTTTTAGATAAGCTTAAAAGTACTTCTATACTAATAGCTGCGCGTTCTGCAAATTCTTAGCTAGTTTTTATATATTTTTACTAGTAAGCTACTCTTTTTATTTTACTAGAAATTTTTTTTAGTTTTTTTAATTACTAATAATGTGTTTAACTTTATATTCTGTTTCTTTATTTTCTTATTCTTATGTAGATAGAGGAATTTCTTTAAGTGCTTTTTCTAATCTAGAGACATAAAACTATAGGTGTATCTTTATATGTAAGAGAAGCTTAAGTTTATAATTATCTTCTTAAGTCTATAAGACTTTATAGAGTCTTATTCTCTTTTCTGCTAGCTTTCTAGAAGGTCTTAGTATCTTAAGGTTCTTAGTGTTAAGATATACGTGGTCTTTTAGGTAGATCTTTAGTCCTAGTTGTTGTAATTTGTCTACATATTTTTCTATTATCTTTTAACTAGCTTTAGCTTTAATTGCTAATTTTTTATATATGCTTTATAAATTAGATAACTAGTCTATTAACTTTTAAAAGTCTGTAAGTTAATTTTTTTATAGTATAAAATACAAGTTGTAGCTAAAGTTAGCCTTATATAGTGTCTCTTTTATTGTAGCTAATTCTACTATGTTAATAGCTAGCTGTGCTATTAGAAGCTATTCTGCCTAGTTGTTCTAAGTATAGAAAACATACTTTCTTAGGTATTTTTCTACTTTAGCGTTTACTCTCTTAGTCTAGCTGTCTATCTGCAGATAGTATGCTGTAGATAGTTTATAGGTTATGCTAAAGTGTTGCATAGCTGCTTTCTAAAATCTGCTAGTAAACAGTTTATTTTAGTTAAAGATAATAATCTTAGGGCATCTATGTACTAATATAATGTTCTATTCTAATTTATAGATAAATTTTTTAGCTGTTATTATTTTTTTAAAAGGCTAAGTGTGTAGATATTTAGTAGTTTTATTAAAAGCTACTATAATTATATTACACATTCTTTCTGTTTCTAGTTCCCTAGACAGGAGTAGTCCTATAATAAAGTCTATTATAATTATTATCTATAGTAGCTTTAGTGCTTTAATTAGGTAAAAGTATCTATAGGTCTTATGCCTTTGCAGGTTATTTTTATTACAGGTGTTATATTCTCTAAGTACCTTAGTGCATAGCTGCTTTATCTTTAGTATTTTTTATAGTATAGCAGCCTTTAGTTTTTTTTAAAGGGTGCCTATTCCTAGGTGCCTAAACATTAGGAATTTGTAGTATTCTTAGATTAGGTTTTTTTTATCCCTGCTTAACTGCTGTAAGCATGTAGAATTCTTCTATAGGTTAGGGTTGCTACTTTTTAGTAATAGTAATTACTTAGTAATTACTAAGTGCTAGTAATTACTATTACTATAAGCACTTAGTAATAGTAATTACTATTACTAGAGGTACGTAGTAATTACTATTTCTATAAATAGATATTTTATAGAAAAAGATTTTAAGTAGTAAAAGTAATAATTATTATAATAGTATATAATAATTCTTATGTCTCTAGTAATATATAAAGCTTTTTTATTAAAAAAAAACTATATAAGCTGAAAAAAAAAATTAACAAGTAATTACTATAATTTAAGCAACTATAATATATATAATAATAATATATAATAACGCTATATAATACTATTTAACATATATATTTACTTTACTAAAGTTATTCTACTTATTAATATTACTAACTTTATTTATATTATATTATAATTTTAGTTTTAGTAAAAAAATTAATGTTAAAAAGATATATATTTTATACTATATTTAGTAAGTAGATATTTTTATAATAGCTATTTCTATTCTTATAGTAA
>NW_022985192.1:848650-897240 GCF_010093535.1 Lindgomyces ingoldianus
TTTTATTTATTTTATTTATTTTATTTATTTTATTTATTTTATTTATTTTATTTATTTTATTTATTTTATTTATTTTATTTATTTTAGTTATATAATTTATTTAGTTATTTCCTTTATTTTAGTTATTTCTTTTACTGTTGAATGGGCTCTGACAGCTAGCTGCTTATAGTATAAGCACTTAAGTAGCAAGAGTAAGAGTGGTGTACAGTGTGCACAGCGTACAAGGTAGGTAAGGTAAGGGCAACATGTTTCTAGTTCTATTACTCTTGTCTTTCCTTTATATAGAGGAAAAGGGGGATATCTAGATGTTCGCGCACAGAGGTTCACGCACAAGTATTATGTAACATAGGTACGTGATCCTGCTTGTGCGCAATTGCTTGTATCTAGGCTGCAACGCTGCTGCTGCGTACAGACACTAGCAACTTTTCTTTTTGTCTAAAGAGTTGCTTTCTGTACACATTACTTCCCTTTTATTTATGTAGGTCTATTTAATTATATTCTGCCTTTACTCTACTCTATTTGTTAAGACTTGCCTTAGTAATGCTGTACGTTAAGATAAGCTAGTTACACTATGTAAATAGCTCTATAAATAGTGTAGAGTGTTTTAGGCTATTATTATCTAGCCTTTATGCACTTGCTTTATAAGTAATTTAGTAGTATATAAACTATTTTGTGTAGGGTTTTATGCTAGAATAGTGTAGGATCTTTGCGTAGGCAGGTGTGTAAAGAGGTGTATATAATAAGGTCTTCTTTTCTTCTTTACCTTCTTTTCTTTATTCTTTACTTTTTAAGCTCTACTGTATAATTCCCTAGCTCTTTTCTCTTTTTGTACAGTGCTAATAGTGACAGATACTCCCGCCTGCACACACACACACACACACACACACACACACACACATAGAGAGAGAGATGTCTCTCTAGCCTTCCTCCTCTACCTCTAGCGCTGTTAGTGCGGGCGTCTTTAACGTCCTTGTGCAGTCTAGCAGCCTAGGGCGCATCTGCGTTACCCTTCTAACTAGTTCTACTGCTAATTAGCAGTTTATTTAGTGTTTTAGTATAAATATATAAATTCTTTAGCTCTTTTGCTTTCTTCTTATACAAAATGCTAATTATAAATAGGCTAAGAAGTAGCATATAGTAGCTTTACTATTTTATAATATTAATATTATCTTGCCTACTAGCACTAATCTGCAGCTGTAGGCAGCAAAGGTTGTGTGTTGTAAAGAGTACTTCTATGCAGTTCTAGTCTAGAGTTGTAGTTAGGTCTTAGTAACTTTATATGCTTATTATTATAGCAGCACTACTAGTGCCTTTTCTTTTATTAAGTGTTATGTGTTAGCTAACTTCTAGGCTAATGCCTGCGCCTTATGCGTATAGTAGAGCTGTGGTCTGCATTATAACTACTATATATAAGAAGTGGTGGCTTTTTCTTCTTCTATATACTAGATAAATAAACTATCTTTTTTACATATCCTTCTTTTCTAATCTTGTAATAAGAAAAATAAGTGCGTATAATAAAAAAAATAAAAAAGATAGGCTTTATATAAAGGCGTTATTAGTCTAGTTAGTTTAGGGCATCTTTGCGCACAGAATCTAGCTAGTCTATAGATGCTTCTATCTAGACAAAGAGGTAGTTAGTTAGAACTAATAATTAAAAAGCCTAGTTTAGTGTTTTCTTTATACATACATCTACTAAGTTATTTTTACTATTAATCTACTTTATCTTAGTAATTTCCCTTTTCTTGTATAATTTATAAAGTAACATAATGTTAATTATAAGTTACTTTTTACTAGTAGTGCCTAGCTTAATAAGGTAATTATATAGAAACTTTAAATTTATACAGATTACTACTAGAATTAGTAGCAGTTTAAGTGTTTATATAATTTACTATAAAGTTGTACTAAGTATAATTATATTATTAAACTTTTTAACTATTTTGTATAGTTTACTAGTAAGAACACTCCTAGTTACTCTTTTACACTTAGTAGAATTTTAGTGTATAATGTTGCCTAGTATTTTAAAGTAGTTACTTTACTTTGTACAGTTCTTATTACTTAATATAATTAAGAATTCTAGCTATAAGCTAAGGTTTTTATTATTAGTAAATAATCTATTTATAAAGATAAACAGCTTTATATAATTAAGCTATAATAGTAAAAAGGTAAGACTATGCTTACTATTATCTATCTACTATTAAATTTATACATTAAGTGTGTTAATATTATTATGTAAAGAGTCTATAGTTTATGCAGTAATAAAAAGGTTAAATGCTGCCTTTAGTTAACATATAAATGCAATGTATACCCCTCTTGCATATTACTTAATATATTATTATGCAGCATCTTTGTCTTCTAGGTTAATTATATAAAAGTAGCTTACTTATTTCTTTTAAGTAAGAACTACTATATTATGTGTAAGTTTAATCCTTTTACTATTAAACTTAATAGGCTGCTTTTTTACTAGAATAGTTTTACTCTTTATATAAAACTTTACTTTTTATAGTTTTTTCTTTTCTCTTTACACAAAATCTTTTGTTATAATGCTTAAAGTGTTGTCTATTTATAGGCTAGTAATACTAAAAGTGTGCTTTCCTTTATTAGTAATTAAAAAGTAAAAGTTATATAAAAAGATGTGCATGCGCAGCTTTTTTTTATAGTAGTTATAATATGTCTTAAACTAATACAGTCCTAATTTAGCAGCTCTATACAAGAGTTGTACAACCTAGAGTATTATATTTAGTAGAAAGCTCTAGTGCATCTCCTTTAGTAGCTTTGTGTACAGTGTGCGCATAAGCTTATCTATTAATTAAATGTATACTTATGTAATATTACATAGTTTAAAATGCATTCTGTACATAGCTCTTAGGCTTACTTTTATAGCTAAAAGTAGTCTCTAGCTTATCCTCTAAATAGTTAGTAACTAGGTAAGAATTTCTCCCTTCTCTTTATCTAAGTAGCTAGTAAACACTAGGCAGGATTTTTTATATAGTTAGGTTATTTTACCTTTTACTTTTTATATAAGGCAGAGGTTAAAAATCTAACCTTTATGCTTTATTAAGTTATATGCTATAACCTTAAAAGTGCTATTAGTAATTAGGGTGTTTATCTCTATATAGTCTAATTCTTTAAATAGTTTTTTAAGTATAGTAATTACACTATTTATATAAAGCTTAATAAATAAGGCTTAATTATTTTTCTTTTTCTAAGTTAGAAATACCTAGTCTAGACTTTATGCAGGTTTCCTTTACCTTTTACTTCTCTTAGTATCTATATCTTCCCTTTGCACTAGTGCAGCATTGCTATCTTAAGAGGCTTAGTTTATAGTAGGCTCTAGTTCTGCCTTTGTAACATTTTTATAAAGCTGTTTTTTTTTTCTTTTTTTTAAAAGATCTTTTTATATAGAGATTAGTTTATCTAAGTTATTTATTATAAGTAAGTTATCTTTCTTCTTTTCTTTATAGTACAGTTTAACCTGCGTATATTAGAGCTTTAGTAGGCTATTTTTTCTCTTAATAATAATGTCTCTCTCTTTAATGCTCTTAATTTTATATAGGCTAGTCTAGCCTTTCTTCTCTCTCTATGCTATAATTTCTAAGCTAAGGGGGAGGTTAAGAACTTTATATATTATAAAGCTATTATAAGTGTTAATTACATAATTAATGTTTACTTTTATATAGTCCTTTTAAAGTATTTTTATTACTTTTTATACAGCGCTTGCTTATGTAATAATGTTTAGTAATAGCAGAAAGTTTAAGTTAATTCTTAGGTATGCCCTAAAGACTAGCAGCGTAGGTACTAGACTGTGTAGGCTAGCTGTGTTGTTTAGAGCCTTAACTACTATCTGCAGAATAGCCTTATTATTTGTACAGTTACCTAGCTTAGTCTTTAGGATGTTAAACACTTATTAAAGAGGTGTGTGTGCGCGCTTAACCTTTCTAACTGCCTAATATACTTCTATAAGCATCTACCTGCATAGAGCTTCTATAATCTTTGCATAAGCTTAAAAATTCTTTAAAGCAAAGTTTATACTAGAGTTATATATAATATAGTCTAGAGGTTCTTAATAAGTGTTAATCTAGCATTTGCATAGTGCATTCTAAGTATCTTGTGCAGACATAGATTTTAGGAATATAGTAGCCTAAAATAATGTGTCTATATTAATAACATATAAGACATCTTTATTATTAATTTATATAACATTAATAATAACTTTATAGTTAAAGTAGGTGTTATTTTTAATTATAAACTTAAATCTTTATAGAGCTTAGTTATATAATTAGTAGAGGTAGCAGAACTTTTTAATCTCTTCTAGCACTGTAGCATTAATGTTGTAGCTAGCGCTAGTTAGCATCTTCTAGAGTCTCTTTATGCAGGGGTGTCTAAATTAGCAGTAGAGGCAGTAGAGTTCTAATTTAGTAAAAAAAAACATAGATTCTTTTTTACTAATATTAAAAAAAAAGTGTCTTTATTTTTATATAATAAGTATAGTAGTTTTATCTTTATGTACAATAACATTTAAAATGTTGTTAAAGTATACTCTAAGTTAGTTAGCATTTGCTAGTAATAGCAGAAATAGTGTTAAAGTCTCTAAAATATAGTATATAACTAGACTAATTAGGTTCTAGATTTATATAGTACTAATTAATCTCTTTAGTGTCTAGCTTTTAAAGCTAATATCTATTTAGCTAAGTGTTTAATTAATTTCTATACATAGGTTTTCTTATATGTACACCTTAAGTTAAGACTTACTAATAGTAAAGATTTTTACTGCGCCTATGTTCTATAGTTTGCCTTAGTATACTATATAGTATTAGTTGTTAAGAATAAACTGCTTAGCATATTTCTTAGGTTTAATGCTATAGATGTCCTCTCCTGTTACATAGTATAGATAAGTAGTAAAAGTAAAGTAGTTAACAGCTTTCTTAGCATTTTTACTCTTTTATTTTATTTTTTTTATATTATATAAATTATTTTTTTCTTTAAAGTAACCTTTAAAGTCTTAGATGTATAAGGTAATAGCTTTATATAATAAAGTTTTATTATAGAAATTTTTATATAAGGCAACATACTAGTTCTTTGCTTATGTATAGTTATTATAAAAGTAGTTTAATAACTAACATTCTTTCTTATAGCAGATAAAGCACTTCTTTATCTGTGTATAGTTATCTTTAGATTATAGCCTAAACTTAAATAAAAATCTTCTATGTTGTTTTTTTCTATATAAAAGAAAGCTTTTTTCTTATTATGCAGACTTTTATTATGCAGAGTTATATTAGTAGTTTATGTAGTATACATTAAGTAGTTTCTAAAGGTATTAGTTTACTTTTTAGTCTATAGTAACTTAAAGTAATGCCTATAAGTTGCTAAATAAAGCTTTGCATAAGAGCTTAATAGTAAATATAGTATATTCTAGTTCTAGTTATCCTTAACAGGCTTGTATAATAGTAGTGTGTAGTAGAACATCTTTTTAGAATTTTATTTTTAGTGCTTTTTATATAAGTATAAGCTTGTTAATTATTATTTTAAAAACTTTATGTAAACTTTTATTAAAGTTTTTTTATTAGTATTATATAAAAGTTATTATTATCTAGTCTGTCTAGTACTAGCTATAGTTTACATTAGTGTTAAAGTAAGTACTTAAGGTGTTGTACAAATGCTTCTAGTTATGTCTAAGGCCTATATTATGCATATAGTACATATTTACCTAACTTTCTAGAATATCTAGAAAGATGTCTATGTACTAAGTTTCTTAAATATTTAGCTATTAACATAAATTAATAAAAATTCTTATTTTATTTATAAAAATGTTATATAGTTAACTTATGTAGTTATTATTTTTTTTTATACTTTTTAGAATTATATAATTTTATTTGCTAGAAGTTTTTCTTTAGTAGTTTCTCTTTAGGGTAGAAGTTTATACAGGTTGTAATGTAGTATAGATTGTGCAGGTGGTATTAGTAGTGCATACACTACTGCAGGCGGTGGTGTGTACAATTAAGGGTGTGGAGCAGGCGTTAGGTAGGGTGGCATGTATTGTTTGTACAGTAATTAGTGTAGTGCTAGCTAAGGTGTAGGAGCAGGTAATGCTAGTATGTTTAGTGTTAATAGCAGCATTGTGTTTAGTCTGCTTCTATGCAGAGCTTTATATAGTAATAAAAGTTGCGTACAAAGCTTTTTTAGTGCAATTGCCTTCTCTTATGCTATATTATACAGCTTCTAAGCTTAGGTACCTTTAGTGCCTAGCTGTAGTGTAATTCTCTTGTTCTTTAGCACTTATATAAGCTCTCTTTTAAACACGCAGCTAAGTGCTAAAAAGTCTTATAGTGTCTATTCTTTAAAATCCTTTATATATGTACTTAGAAAAGTAGCGCTTTTCTAAGTTATTATGTGTAAATTAGTAATTATATAACTTATATATAATTAAGTTTATAAGCTTATTAAAGCCTTTAACATATTAATCTTGTTATTCTAGTACTCTAGGCTAGTCTTGTTTTATAGTGTTGCCTCTAATATCTCTATATTCTTTATAAGTTATTTATATAATAAGAATTATTTCTTATTCTTTTTATTATTACATAGAGTTGTTAGTTGCTAATAGGATTTTATTATAATAGTATAGTTAATTACTTTTCTAGTAAATTACACAGGTACTGCTGTTGTCTAGCTGCTAGGTTATGCAGCTTTAATAGCTTTAGTGTGCGCCTTACACTATCTCCTTCTTACTTTGTACAGTAGCAGAGCTTGCTGTACAATGTAAAGGATTAATGTGCTATTGTCTAGCTACTAAGTTATGCAGCTTTAGTAGCTTTAGTGTATGTCTTACACTATCTCCTTTTTACTTTATACAGTAGCAGAGCTTGCTGTATAATGCAAAGGATTAATCTACTATTTTAAAAAATAAGTAACTAAATAAAGTACCTTATAAAGTGTAGGTACTCTACTGTTACTTTTTTTAAAAGATAAGTAATAAAATAAAG
Organism: Lindgomyces ingoldianus; assembly: GCF_010093535.1. Classification (NCBI taxonomy): domain Eukaryota; kingdom Fungi; phylum Ascomycota; class Dothideomycetes; order Pleosporales; family Lindgomycetaceae; genus Lindgomyces; species Lindgomyces ingoldianus. The sequence goes on from NW_022985192.1 coordinate 855,628, forward strand.
TACCTTATAAAGTGTAAGTACTTTATTATTACTTTTACTAATTTATAGTTAATTAAATTAACTACTAATTAGTGTTAAATAGGCTCTAACAGCTAGCTACTTATAGTATAAGCACTTAAGTAGTAAGAGTAAGAGTAGTGTACAGTGTGCATAGCGTACAAGGTAGGTAAGGTAAGGGCAACATGTTTCTAGTTCTATTGCTCTTGTCTTTCCTCTGTACAGAGGAAAAGGGGGATATCTAGATGTTCGCGCACAGAGGTTCGCGCACGAGCATCATGTGACATAGGTACGTGATCCTGCTCGTGCGCGATCGCTCGTATCCAGGCCGCGACGCTGCTGCTGCGTACAGACATTTACTTTAGTTATTTTTTATATTTAAGTTATTTAGTTTATTTAAATTATTTAGTTTATTTAAGTTATTTAAGTTACTTAGTTTACTTAAGTTATTTACTTTATTTAGATTATTTAAATTATTTAGTTAGATTAGTTTATTTAGTTAAATTATTTTACTTAGTTTACTTAGTTTATCTAAATATAGTAGTCTAAGTAAAATAAGAAAAATAAAGTTAAAAGTGCTATAAATTTTAAATAGCTAATTAAGACTTATGTTATACTTTTATACTATTTTTAGTAAATAGTAATTACTAGATTACTATAGTAATTACTATTACTATAGTAAACAGCAACCCTGCTATAGGTTAAGGTCTATTATATATCTATCCTTTGTTAGTTTCTTTAAAAAAAAAAAGCAAACTTCTTAGTTCTCTTCTCTTCTTTATTAAAGTAATCTAGTCTTTAGCTAAGGGCGTTAGCCTGTTAATTTTATGCTTTTAGAATGTGCTTAATAATGCAGTTAAATTGCGCAAGCTCTATTACCTATCTTATGTGCATTAGTAAGAGTTTCTTTACTGTTAAGAATGCAACTAAATTTACATAGTTAGTTATAATGTAAAAGGGTTTTGCTATTCTATGCAGTTCTATAGCCTATACTCTTACAGCGTTTAGTATTGCTTTTAATTCTTTATTAGGTATGCTGTAGCCTGCTTTAGGTCCTAAAAACTTAGCAGAGTAGTACGCTACTAGGTGCCACCTTCTGTCTTCCTGTTTCTAGTAGAGCGCGGCTCTACTAGCTTCTAAGGACGCATCTGTGTGGATCTTAGTATCTAATTATAAGTTATACATCCTTAGCACTAGTTTAGCTATTATAGCCTGCTTTAGTGCTATAAATGCTTTATTTATTTATAAGGTCTAAATAAACTTTGCTATTACCTATTTCTTTATAGTAGCATTTATTAATAGTATAGCAATTTTTAAGTAGTTCTTAATTATTTGCCTAACATATTCTAATAGTCTAAGAAATCCTTTAACTTTTTTAACTATTATAGGTTCTAGCTACTTAAGTACCTTTTATACCTTAGCTAGGTTAATTTTTATTTCTTTACTATTAATTATAAATCCTAAGTATTTTGTCTTAGCAATATAAAATTTACATTTAGAAAGCTGCAGGTAGAGTCTATACTTCTTTAGCTTTTCTAAAACTTTTTGTACTTTTTATACATAGTCTTCTAGGCTTTCTTTTAAATAGATAAGGACATTATCTAGGTATACTAGGGTAAAGACATTAAAATACAGGTTAAGAGCTGCGTTAATAATTTGCTAAAATATTACTAAGGTATTTATTAGGCTACACAGCATTACTAATAGTTTGTAAAGTCTTTACAAAGTTCTAAATGCTGTAAGCTACTTATTTTTCTTTTTTATCTTTATTTTATTAAATCTGTCTTATACATTAAACTTAGTAAAGTACTAGGTTCCTTTTAACTAGTTTATAATATCTTATATAATTAGTAAAGGGAACTAGTTTTAGATTATGTTGTTATTTAAGGTCTTATAATCCTAACAGACATAAATCTTTCTTTTTTTTTTTTTTGCAAAAACTACTGCTAAAGCAACTAGGCTGTGGCTTTCTTAAATATAGCCTTAGGCTAGCATCTAATTAATGTACTCTTATAAGGCCTCCTTCTGTGCCCTTATTAGGGGGCAGAGCTTATAGGTTTTTAGGTTATAGTTTTCTACTAGGTTAATTACATAATCTTAGAGCTAGTGTGGTAGTAGTTCTTCTAGGTCTTCTAGTGTCTTAAACATATCCCTATAATCTTTGTATTTAATAGAGATGCTACTTTTTTTCTAGATTCTAAAAATCTTAATCTAATCTACATTTTTATTAGCTTTAATTTTTTTATAAAAGACTTTCTTAAGTTTTTCTTTTATTATTCTTACTGCCTAAGCTTTTAGCTCTTAATAAGGGAATTTTTAGAGTTTTCTTTTTTTAGGGTAGTAACTGCTACCTTGCTTTACTTGTTTATAAACTAGGCATTAGTCTTTATAGCATGCTAACTAGGTTATACATGTGTAGTTGTTAGGATTTTTTATAGTTATTATTCTCTAGTTAATTACAAAGTTATGTGTTTTAAGCTAGTTATAGCCTAAAATTATATTATACTTGCCTTTTAATAAGAGTATGTTTATAGACCTTTAATTGCTTATGTTTAGAGTTTTAAAGTTTTTTTTATATATTTCTAGGTTAATCTATTCTTTACTGTATTCTATAGAGGATGTGTTAGCTAAGGTTACTTTAAATAGGTCTGCCTTAATTTAAAACAGAATGCTTTAATGTTCTACCTAGTTTTTATTTATTACAGTAAAGGTGCATTTACTGTTTATAAAGGCTAGTCCTAACTGTTCTTTATACGTAAAGGTAGTAGTTAGGCTGTGTCCTGCCCCTTATCCTACTGCAACTAGGGCTAATATGTTATAAAGAGCTTCTTTGTTTAAAAAAAAATAAAGATTAATGTTCTATAAGTTATTATTAAATTTATTTTTTTTCTTTATAAATTTAGTGTTTTTAGTTATAGTAGTTAGCTACTTTACACTTATAATCTTTAACTAGGTAATGTAATGTTAAATAGTGTTTCTTTCTTACTACCTTTTACTAAAAGTAGTAAAACTTATAGTTGTCTTATTCTTTGCATTTTGCCTACCTTTCTTGTTTATAGAGAGGGGCAGTTTAGCAGGTATAGCAATTTGTAGTTTTGTAGGCTAAGGCTGTCCCTTACTATAGGCATCTGTTATAGTTCTTTTCTTATATAGGCTACTAGCCTGCTTAGTGCTTTTTATCTTAGTGCTTAACACAGTAACACTGTGTGCACTAGTACTAGAGGTATAGATAGTTATTAGGTCTATGTAAGGTATTAAGGGGGCTTTTCTAAGTTTACTAGGGGTATTCTTGCGTTTGTACTATCTGTATAGGGTGTTTTTTCTATTAGCAGTTGTTAGTGCTATAGGCGCTGTTTTTATAGAGTGTACACTAGCTATTGTAACGATTCTCATGAATCGTTCCATCTCGGGTCGCTCGGATCCTATCCGAAGGGTCTCCGTATCGGCTCCGACCCTGGTTCGACCCTGACTCGACTCTGCCCGGCCCCCTGCTGTTACCCCTATTCCCTCATGTATTTAGTCGCACCTCGCCCCGTAGCTAGCTCAGTAGTTTTCTGATATCCTACGTACAAGGCCTATAGGTGTCATTGGTATTCCCAGGTCTCTGAGTCCCCACGCACTCCCATATGCCTCTGAGTGGATTCATACCGCATTCGGACCCATTGTCTTGCCTGCGCCGCTACAGCTATAGCTTTGCTGCATTACTAAAGCCTTCTTGCTAATTACAAGGCTTAGGAGTAGTGTTTTAGGTTTTCTAGATGCTAGCTTTAGGACTTTAAACCTAGCAGGTCTGCCTAATCCTTCTAGTTTCTAGTCTTAGATTTAGACAAAAAACTACTATTATTCTTTGTTATTTATAATGTTATATTTAACTTTAGCTATCTATTATATAATGTTAAATATAAGGTAGTTATTACTAATGTTTATCTAGTAAAGCATAACTATATAATAACTTAGGTAGTTGTGTTATTAACTGCACTTCTAGCACTTACACTTTTAAAACTGTTTAAAGAGTTCTCTTACTAAAGTACTAAAGGTCTAGTCTTAGAAAGGGAACTATTTTTCTTCTTTTTAAACATTTATAATATATCCCTAGATCTAAGTCTTTTCTTTATATCCTTTAAAAATTATAAAGTCCTGTAACACTGTATTTAAGCTACTAAAGTTTTAAATAGCTACCTTCTAATACGCTTTAAGATAGCTATTTAAAGAATAGTTTTTTTTATATTACTAATAAAGTTTATTATTTAATTTTTTTTTAATATTTCCTTGTCTGTAAGGCTGTATTTAGTAGTAATAGCTTTTATTATTATAGTAGTATTTTTATTCTCCCTCTTTTAAAAGTCTAGGTAATTTTAGCAGAAATGTTCTACTTTTCTATAGTTTAGGTAGGCCTTGTCTTCTAGCTACTTTTATTATTTCTTTATTAAAGGTGGCCTATTATGTTCTAAAACTTAGCTTTTTTTTAAAAGAGAGCTCTGTGTATGCTTTACATAACTAAGGTTTATAAGTTCTTTATTATATTATAAAAGCTTTTTCTTCTTAGAAATAAATTCTAGTCTTTAAAAAGTTTCTTTTTATTTTTTTTCTTTTTTACGCTTTTTATAATAGTTATTATAAGTTATTACTTACATAATAAAGTTTTTAAGAGTAGTTAGCTTATTACTATGCATAAATTTATCTTTTATTATTTTACTTAGTTTGTTATAAAACATGCAATAGAGGGCTTTCTAGTCTATCTATCTATAGATAGCTAATTATTCTCTAAAGCGTGCTGTGTAGTTCTAGACTAGGCTACTACTCTGTTTTATAGTGTCTAACTTATTAGCTGTAATTTTCTTTTTATTTAGAGTTTTATAGATAGCTGTTAAGGCTTTTTTAAAGTTTTTAACACTACTAAACACTTCTTCTGTTTTAGAGGTAAGTTTTATGCTGTTAGCCCTAAAGTCTATCTAGTTATCTATATAGAGTTAGAACTAGATTATAGGAGGTCCTTTTAGGTGTAATTTTATCTAGGATATTATTTCTATGTTAGTCTAAAATGCTTCTTTATTATATTACATGTAAAAGTAACATCTTATAAAGAATAAGTAAAGGTCCTTTAGTAACCTTTTAAAAGGCTTTAAGAAAGCTAACTTTAAAGTCTTCTTAGCTATAATACTTACTTTCTTAGTTAAAATATTTTATATCTTTGCTAGCTCTACTTATAGCTTATGTATTTAATAGGCGTAACTAGTAGCTTTTTAAAGGCTTATAAGTTTTAAAGAATTTTATAAATCTATTACTTTTTAGTAAAAGTCTATAACTTTTTATTAAAGGTTTATTAGTTTACTAATTTCTTTACTAATTTATTAAAGTTCTTTAATGTTATCTTTAATAATGTTAATTTATTCTGCTAGAATAGCTTTACTTTAACTAGGAACTTCTATAGATTTTAATAGAGCTACATAAGCTATGTTAGAATTTAGGTTATGTTAAGAGGTATCTATACTTTTTAGAGGGGGTAGTGTTTAATGTTATAATTCTTGCTTTCTAGAAGCACTTAGGTCTTATAATATTCCTAGGGGGGGAAGTAGGATAGGTGGTAGAGGCCAACAGCAGGGTGTACAGTCCTGCGTGTAGGCTAATAGGCTACTAGAGGAGAGTAGAGTAACTAAATTATAGTTTGCCCTTAATGCAGCAGTAGAGAGGCTAGGTTAAACAGTCCTGTTAGACAAAGTTAGAGGTATATATAGTGCAAGATATATAATTAGTATTATAGCTCTTTAAAAAGCTAAATGCTACTTAGTTTATATAAAAAATAAACTAAATATTAAACACGCCTCTTTAAAGTTATTTAAAGTAGAGATTATATACATGTACTAGAGGTGCTAAGGGGAGCAGGAGGAGTTTATAGGAGTCTGCTAAGGCAAGCTTCTATGAGCTCCCTTAAGCTCCCTAGACTTGTGGCCTGTTCTCCTATTAGACGACGCACTCCTCCATTACTGCAGGCAGCTGTGCTGCTTCCGTGTCCTCCGATTGGTCCATAAGCGAGCCCTGCCCCAATCCAGCTAGATTGTGGAGCACTGCCGGTGGAGTTACGCTGGTCCAACCGTAGACCGTAACAGTCGCTTACTTTTGCTAAGACCCCACTAAACTACCTTTCCTACACTAATGCATTCCCTATAACACTACTTAGACGCGCTAAAAGAACGTTAAATACAGCTTACACTCTAAGCTTTTAAATAAAACATAAAACTCTTAAAGAAATGTGCTATAGCTATGTGCAGAGTTCTATAAAAGATAATAAAGAACTATAGCGCTAGATAACCTTTATAAGCTAATTCTACAGCTAAATTATAAAGGCTAGGTAATAAAAAGAAGCAGGTAATTATTAAGACTATACTTAAGCTATATGCGTAAGGAATTTCCCCTTAGATAGCATTTATAGCTAATATAGCTAATTCTTTACGCGCTAAGCGTAATCTAGGCTATGTTTACATAAACTAGCCTAGTACATTTATAAAGTGTTATTTAAAGCTTAAAGTAAAGTTTTAAGTGTAAGTATAGTTAAGAGATATTTAACTAATTATAAACCTTGTCTTACTAAAGTTGTACGTGTTATTATTCTAGATGCTATACTTAGCTTTAATATTCTTTACAAGGCTAAACTTGCTTTAAATTACCCCAAGACTCTTATAGAGAGCTCTTTTATAGTTATACTTATGCTTAAATGTTACTTTAAGCTCTAAATAACGCTTTATAAACGTACTAGGCTAGTTTATGTAAACATAGCCTAGATTACGCTTAGCGCGCAAAGAATTAGCTATATTAGCTATAAATGCTATCTAAAGGGAAATTCCTTGCGTATATAGCTTAAGTATAGTCTTAACAATCACCTGCTTCTTTTTATTACCTAGCCTTTATAATTTAGCTGTAGAAATAGCTTATAAAAGTTGTCTAGCGCTATAGTTATTTATTATTTTTTATAAGACTTTGCACATAGCTATAGCATATTTCTTTAAGAGTTTTATGTCTTGTTTAAAAGCTTAGAGCGTAAGCTGTATCTAACATTCTTTTAGCGCGTCTAAGTAGTGTTGTGGGGAATGCATTAGTGTAGAAAGAGTGGTTTAGTAGGGTCTTAGCAAAAGTAAGCAACTCAGGTGTGTAAGCAACTCGCCTGTGAAGTACGTTATAAAACTCTTAAAGAAACATGCTATAGCTATGTATAAAGTTTTTTAAAAAATAATAAATAACTATAGCACTAGACAACCTTTATAAGCTAATTCTATAGCTAACTTATAAAGGCTAGGTAATAATAAGAAGTAAGTAATTATTAAGACTATACTTAAGCTATATGCGCAAGGATTTTCCTCTTAAATAGCATTTATAGCTAATATAGCTAATTCTTTGCACGCTAAGCATAATCTAGGCTATGTTAGCATAAACTAGCCTAGTATGTTTATAAAGCGTTATTTAAAGCTTAAAGTAAGGTTTTAAGCGCAAGTATAGTTAATAGATATTTAGCCTATAATAAAGCCTATTTTACTAAAGTTATAACGTACCTAACGGGTTGGCCGGCCACACGGGTTGGCCGGCCACTTTTGCCAAGCCCCTACTAAAACCACCCTATTCTCTCGCAAAACAGCCCACTTTAGCCCTATATAGAGTAATACAACACAAGATATTATTTAGAGTCTACTTCTACTACTTACTTACACGTACGCAAGTTATGCCTAGTCTAATTGCACTACCTGCATTGCCTTTAACTTAGCTTACCTTCTTTAGCGCGCACCTGCGTCTTTAGCTTTTTCCTATTACTACGCGCTTTAAACTTCTTTAGAGCAGTTAGACAAGCTCTATCTTTAACTATTAAGGTCTCTTTTGCCTAAATCTGCTTTTTTTTATGTAATCTATGTTACGTGGCAGCTTTATTTGCTGCTTAAAGCTCTGTAATCTTATAGCCTACCTTATTATGTTAATGCTCTAGATAACTGTTGTCTACTTTCTATTACTTTACTATATTACTTTTAGCTATTCTTATCTTTCTAAAGCTGTAATAACTGCTCTAGTTAATATCTAGCCTATTATAAAGCTTAACTTGTTAAAGTTATACCTGTCTTTATTCTAGATACTGTACTTAGCTTTTATGTTAGCTACTAGGCAAAACTAGCTCTAGATAACCTCTAGATCCTTATAAAGCGCTCTTTTATAATTATACTTATAATTAAACTTTATTATAAACTTAAGGTAGTGCTTAACCTACATACTAGTCTAGTTTAAGCTAACCTGGCCTAGATTACGCTCTGCAGGCAAGAAATTAGCTATATTAGCTATAGCTGTAAGCCTAGGGGGAAATCTGCGCGTTATAAGCTTAAGTATGTACTTAACAACTACCTTCTTCTTAAGCTTAGTTAGATTCCTTAATTTAAGCTAGCATTCTGCTTATAAAGGCTGTCTAGCGCGTTAATTGCTTAGTGTTGTGTGAGAGACATTATAGATAGCTGCAGCGCGTTGTAAGGAGAGTTTTAAGTCTTATTTAAGAGCCTAAAAAGCAAGCTGTATCTAACGTTATTTAGAAGATTTAATCTAGTGTTGTTGTTAAGGCATTATGTAGATAGGTAGAGTTTAGTGGGGGCTTAGCAAAAGTGGCCGGCCAACCCGTTAGGTACGTTATGTGTTATTATTCTAGATGCTATACTTAGCTTTAATATTCTTTATAAGGCTAAACCTGCTTTAAATTACTCTAGAACTCTTACAGAGAGCTCTTTTATAGTTGTACTATGCTTAAAAATTACTTTAAGCTCTAAATAACACTTTCTAAACATACTAGGCTAGTTTATACTAACATAGCCTAGATTACACTTAGCGTGTAAAGAATTAGCTATATTAGCTATAAATGCTATCTAAGGGGAAAATTCTTGTGTATATAGCTTAAGTATAGTCTTAATAATTACCTGCTTTTTATTATTACCTAGCTTCTATAAGTTAGCTATAAAATTAGCTTATAAAGGTTGTCTAGCGCTGTAGTTATTTATTATTTTTTTTTTAAAAAACTTTATATATAGCTGCAGCATGTTTCTTTAAAAGTTTTATGTCTTATTTAAAAACTTAGAGTGTAAGCTATATCTAATATTCTTTTAGCGCGTTTAAGTAGTATTATTAAGAATACATTAGTGTAGAAAGAGTAGTTTAGTAGGGTTTTAGCAAAAGTAAGTAACTTAGGTGTGTAAGCAACTCGCCTGTGAAGTACGTTAAGCTGTAATACTATTTGTATATCTTATAAACATATACCTCTAATTCTGTCTAACAGGACTGTTTAACCTAGCCTTTATATTGCTGTAACAGAGACAAACCACAATTTAGTCGCTCTACCCTACTCTATTAGCCTATTAGCCATTACGTAGGACTGTACACCCTACCGTCGGCCCCTTACACTCTCATCTGCCCTAGGGATAACATTAACTTGCGTGCTTCTAAGAAGCAAGGATTGTAACATTAAACACTACACCTTTAAAAAATATAACCTCTTAACACAACCTTAATTCTAACATAGCCTATGTAGCCTTATTAGAACTAACAGAAATTCTAACTATAAATAAAAAAGTTCTAGCTAAATAGATTAACAGCATTTAAGATAATATTAAAGAACTTTAATAAATTAGTAATAAAGTTAGCAAACTAGTTAGCCTCTATAAAAAAGTAAAGCGCCTAAACTAGAAAATAATCTAACTAAATACTTAACTTATAGTAACAACTTTATAAGCAACTATAGCTGCTGCAGAGGCTAATTTATAAATCTACGCGCTGTAGGTGTAACGGCGCAGGCAAGACAATGGGTCCGAATGCGGTGGGAATCCACTTAGAGGCATATGGGAGTGCGTGGGGACTCTGAACCTGGGAATGCCATTGACACCTATAGGCCTTGTACAAAAGGATATCAGAAAACTACTGAGCTAGCTACAGGGGCAAGGTGCGACTAAATACATGAGGGAATAGGGGTAACTGCGGGGGACTGGGTCGAGTCATGGTCGGGGCCGATACGGGGACCCTTCGGATAGGATCTGAGCGACCCGAGATGGAACGATTCGTAGAATCGTTACAGTAGGTAGACCTAGCAAAACTTTAGAATATATTAACTAAAAAAGCAAGCACTAAGGCTAAGAAGACTTTAAGACTAGCCCCTTTAAAGCCTTTTAAAGGATTACCTAAGGACCTTTAACTCTTTTTTACCTAATGCTATCTTTATATGTAGTACAACAGAGGAGCATTTTAAACTAATAAAGAAATAATATTATAGATAGGATTACACTTAGAAAGACCCTTAGTAATTTAGTTCTAACTATATGTAAATAATTAGATAGATCTTAAAGCAAATAGTACTTTACTAAACTTTAAAACTAAAAAGATATTTAGTAGCGTAGAAGCTTTTAAAGAAGCTCTAACTGCTATCTATAAAACTATAGATAAATGAAAAATTGCAGCTAATAAACTAAACACTTTAAAATAAGAAAAAGAAACAGCATAACATTACACAGCACGCTTTAGAGAACAATTAGTAGTTTGCAAATAGACAGACTAAAAAGCCCTTTACTAAATGTTTTATAATAAGTTAAAGAACATAATTAAGAATAAATTTACATATAATAGAAAGCTTATAACTTTAGAAAACTTTATTACAAAAGTAACACTCTATAATAATAGATATAAAAAGTGTAAAAAAGAAAAACAGCGTAGAGAAGCTCTTTAAAAACCTAAGTTTGTTTTAAGAAAGAAAAAAGCCTTTTATTATAATAGAAAGCTAATAGTGTTAGAGAAGCTAATTATTTTATTAATATGCTTTCTACTAAAAGTAGTAAAAACACAGCTTTTATTATTTCTGCAGTCTGTCTAGGCCTTTTATTTATAGTCTAGACCTGTGCTGCAGTAAAGGCAATGTAGCATTTTACATTTAGTTGCTATTTCTTCTAAGGTGTTGTTACCTATATTGTTTTTCTTGCTTAACTATAGCTACTATCCTGCTTAATGCTTTATAGGCTAATGCTGCATATAATACTAATTAGTGTAGAGGTACTATTTAAATAGACATTCTCTTAGATTTATATAAACTAGTACTAGCTGTACCTGTGTCTATCTAAGATACTCTTTTGTTCTTATAATCTAGAAAGGATGTGCCTTATACTAACATTTAAATTCCTTATGTTATTTACTTTTATAAGGAATATAATACTAGTTAATTTATTAAGTTTTAAGTTTTTTTTTAGTTATTATAAGTGCTAGGGGCAGTGTTCTAGATCTTTTCTAATAAGAGTGTAAAGTCTATAAAGACATGCTTAGCTATTTTAAGCCTTCTCTATTATAAAGAATTTTTTAAAAGAACTTCTATTTCTTAGTTTCATTTAGAATGTTGTTGTATACTTTAGTAATATTTAAGATAACCTTATATATCTTTATATTATTATTAATGTGTACTTTATAATACTCTTTCTTATAATAGTTGTAGTTGTAGGTATCTCTACATTTCTAACATTTGCTATAGTAGAATTAATAGGTAAGCGTTTCTATAAGTATGCCTATTATTAGTTGTTCTAAGAAAAATCTATTTCCTTTTATTTTACATTTTTAACATAGTTTACTACTTATGTTAAGTTGCGCTATTTCTTAAGAACAGTAGCTTATTTAACTACGTAAAGAACCTTATAGTTATTTTACACTTTTACCTTCTAGTAATTCCTAGAACAGTTTAGTAGTTTGTAATTAGCTTTGCATCTCTAGGAAAGTTATTTATTAAGCCTATTATAAATTTTCTTTAATATTAGGCTTTTTTTTGCGCGTATAACTTTTATAGCTAGTCTCTTATCTTTATTCTCTAAGTTTCTAGAGTTTAGATATTTCTAATAAAAGTAGCCTACTTTTTTATAGTTTAGATAGGCTTTTTTTTAAGCTATTTCTTTTATTTTTTACTTAGAGGTAGTCTATTACTTTTAGAAGGAATCTTACTCTTTTTTTTAAAGGTACTATGTGTGTGTTTTATATAACTAAGGTTTATTAGCTTTTTATTATATTAAAGGGCTTTCTTTTTTTTTAGCGTCTATTTTAACTTCTATGTTGTTATGCTAGTTTTTTTTTCTCTCTAACATTTTATATGTCTCTTGTTATAGGTTATTACTTAGTTAATAAATTTTTTAAAAGTCTTTAGTTTTTTATTATACATAAACTTATTCTTAACTGCATTATTTAGCCTATTATAAAACATTCTACTTATAGCTTTTTAATCTATCTATCTGCAGATAGCTAGTTGTTTGCAGAAGTAAGCTGTGTAGTATTAGACTATTTTTTTTTCTTTATTATAAGAAGTCTATCTTATTAACTACTGTTTTTTTTTAGTTTACTAACTTATAAATAGCAGTTAAGGCTTCTTTAAAAGAGTTAATGCTACTAAAGATTTTTTCTATCTTTAGTAAAAAAGTTTTTTTATTAGATCTAAAATTTATCTAGCTGTCTGTGTAGAGTTAAAACTAAATAGCTAAAGGGCCCTCTAAGTAGAGTCTTATCTAGGAGATTATTTCTTTATAGGTTTAAAAAGCGCTCTTATTATACTACATGTAAAGGTAGCATTATGTAAAAAAGAGTTTAAAGTCTTTTACACTTTTTATAAAGAGCTTAGAAAGTGCTAGTCTTAACATCTTTTTAAAGTCTACACTTAACTTTTCTTAAGCTGCATTGCTGCTAGTCCTTAGTTTACTAATTAAGCTAGTATTTGTTTTAGTCTAGCTAATTTATCTTTTATTTTATTTAACTATTAGTTTATTACTTTTTTATTTAGAGTTAGGATCTAGCTAGTACTAGCTAATAAAGCGCTAGTTATTTCTAAGTTAGTAAAGGTAATGTAAGGGTTTATACTTTATTAAAAGGTAGTAATTAATGTTACAGTCTTTACTTTAAAGAAATAGTGTCTAAAGAACTCTAGGCCTAGAGAGAGAATTAGAAGAGCAAGGGAAGAGAACTTAGTCTAGACAGGTGTACAGTTTGTTAAGGCGTAGTTTCTAGGACTAGAAGGTGCAGCTAACTGTAGTTTGCCCTTTAACAGCAGTATAAGGTGCTTAGGTTAAATAATTACTAAGTAAGAATAAGATAGAAGGTATATATAGTGCAAAATATACTATTAAATTACTTCTTATTAGAAAGTAGTAATGCTACTTAGTCTATGTAAATAATAAACTAAACTTTAATTATAACTTCTAAGTGTAGTTAGGATCTTAAACTATATACATAGAGTTGCATGCTCTGCATGCATTGCATGCAAACGCGATCAGCTTATTAGATAACGCATTCGGCCGTGCATTAGTCTAAGAGCTCTGTCCATTCCTCGTCTGTCAGGTCACGTGACTTGTCAGATGGGAAGACAGGGGAATTTCATCCTTGTTTGTTCAAACAGTGGGGCACAGAGGGTTAGCGACTTACAGTCTAATCGTGGGTCGTAACACCCAGGCTCCGAGCCCCAGCCAAGGCTCTTAGTGTACGCGACATGTACACCTACTGTTAATTAATGCTAGGCTTTTATAGCTATTTATTTTAAATTTTGTAGTAAGGGTATGTTCTACACCTTGTTCTATAGCAACTAGTACTTATGTATTATTTTCTATTATGTTATATTCTAAGCATTTGTTGTTGTTAATTTCTAGTATGCTATACTATACGTCTTTGTTTTTACTAATCTTTAATATGTTAACTTTCTATTCTTTATGCTCTAGTATTTTACATTTATTAAAAAGATAGTCTTTGCTTTTAATTCTCTAGTAGTGATGTAATTACTTGTTTTAAGCACATTACTTTTTATTAAACAAAGTAGAATATATATTTTTTATCTTTATAATAAATTTAGAACATCTTTTTATGCTATAGTTCTAGTAATTAATGTTACAATATCTACTTACTAGGTTAGGCTGTGTGGCAGCTTGTACTAGCTTAGTGCGCGGGCTAGAGAGAAGAAGAAGGTTTAGCGGAAAGAGAGAGTAGACAGGGACGCGGGTGTACAGTCTAGGGCGCTGGCTACGTGGGATGTAGAGGGGTTAGCCTATTGTGGTTTGCCTCTTTCTACTGTATAAGAAGCAGAGGAAACAATCTTAAGAGAAGATAATATTTAGAGTATATATATGTGCAAATATATAATAGTATAGTGTCTTTAGAAACCACTAGTACTACTTAGTCTATGTAAGGAAAGACTAAGCGTTGATTACAACCTTCTAACAATAGTTAAGATTAAGACTATATACATTAGGTTTGCATGCAATTCTAGATGTGCATACACTGCATGCACTTTCCTTAGCGCATGCATTTCCCTGCCAAACTGTTACTCTTATTCCAGTGGCATCCGGCTTGTCACGTGACCTTCTCCTTAGACAGCTAAGAAGAAGTTCCACCACTAGTCGTTGTTTAACCTAGTAGCTGTCCGACACTAGCTTATAGTCTACTCATGGATTGTAGCAGTTTAGCTGTTGTTAGAGTAGAGGTTAGTAGTTAAGAGTTAGACATTAGTAGTTGTCTCTAATCTTAATAAGTTATTAGTAGTCTCTATGTTTCTACCTTAGCGTACTCTTTACAACTTTTCTAAAGGTAATTCTAATTATAGAGGATAGAAAGTTCTAAACCTAAAGGCTTTAGTTAATAAAAGAATTCTAAAATTCTATTTATATAACTAAATAATAAATGTAATAGTATGTAAGAATTATAACCTAAACTAAATTAAACATGTCTGTAACAATTCTCATGAATCGTTCCATCTCGAGTCGCCCGGAACCTCCAGAAGGCCCTTGTATCGGCCCCGACCTTGACCTGGCCCCAACTCTGCCCGACCCCCTGCTGTTACCCCTATTCTCTTATGTATTTAGTCGCACCTCACCCCTGTAGCTAGCTTAGTAGTTTTCTAATATCCTTTGTACAAGGCCTATAGGTGTTAATAGAAATTCTTAGGTTCTAAGTCCCCACGCACTTCTATATACCTCTAAGTAGATTCCTACTGCATTTAGACCTATTGTCTTGCCTGTGCTGTTACATTATATTAGAAAACTTACTTTTGCTAGTAATAGCCTTATTAATAATATTACACTAATTATTTATTTAACTACGTCTAAGCCTAAGACGTGTCTAATTTAGTTTAGGTTGTAATACTTACACACTATTATATTAAACTACTTAGTCTATAGATAGGATACTAAGAACCTTCTATTAACTAAAGCCTTTAAGTTTAGAACTTCCTATCCTTTGTAATTAGAATTGCTTTTAGAAAAGTTATAAAGAGTACGCTAAGGTAGAAACTTAAAGACTACTAATAACTTATTAGAATTAGAGGCAACTGCTAATGTCTAACTAACTACTTTTTAACTCTAGAGTTAAACATGCTCTAGCTAAGCTATACCCTACCTAATTTAAAGTTAATGCATAGTAACATGTCCTAATAGACCTTAATTAACTACTAAATTACCCTTAATAATGCCTTAAATCACCCCTGCTACTTTAATAGTAAGAGACCTTTAAGGCACTCTTAATAACGCCTAAATGCTACTACACTAAACACACGCCTAAGGTTAATAACTGCATAGATAGCAAAGAATAAAGAGTAAGTCTTAATTATTAACAGGCTAGACATCTATATAGATTACTATTAGAACAGGCGCGCACGCATAGTGTTTAGTTTAGAGGATACTACTAGCAGTGCAAAGGAATATTTTAGAGCAAGAACACCTAGCTAAATTAGACTAGTTTTAGTTTAAGAAATTAGAGGACATAACAGTAATACTTTAACGTACTTCATAGGCAAGTTGCTTACACACCTAAGTTGCTTACTTTTGCTAAGACCCTACTAAACTACTTTTCCTACACTAATGTATTCTCTATAACACTACTTAGACATGCTAAAAGAATGTTAGATATAGCTTATGCTCTAAGCTTTTAAATAAAACATAAAACTTTTTAAAAAACATGCTGCAGCTATATGCAAAGTTCTATAAAAGATAATAAATAACTATAGCACTAGATAATGTTTATAAGCTAATTTTATAGTTAAATTATAAAGGTTAGGTAATAAAAAGAAGCAGGTAATTATTAAAACTATACTTAAGCTATATACGCAAGGAATTTCCCCTTAGATAGCATTTATAGCTAATATAGCTAATTCTTTGCACGCTAAGCATAATTTAGGCTATATTTACATAAACTAGCCTAGTACATTTAAAAGCGTTATTTAAAGCTTAAAGTAACATTTAAGTGTAAGTATAACTATAAGAGAGCTCTTTGCAAGAGTCCTAGGGTAATTTAAAGCAGGTTTAGCCTTATAGAGAATATTAAAGCTAAGTATAGCATTTAGAATAATAACATGTAACGTACCTAACAGGTTGGCCGGCCACACGGGTTGGCCGGCCACTTTTGCTAAGCCCCTACTAAAACCACCCTATTCTCTCACAAAACAGCTCACTTTAGCCCTATATAAAGTAATATAACATAAGATATTATTTAGAGTCTACTTCTACTACTTGCTTATATGTATATAAGTTATGCCTAGTCTAATTGCACTACCTAAATTACCTTTAACTTAGCTTACCTTCTTTAGCGCGCACCTGCGTCTTTAGCTTCTTTCTATTACTACGCGCTTTAAACTCCTTTAGAGCAGTTAAATAAGCTTTATTCTTAACTATTAAGGTCTTTTTTACCTAAATCTGCTTTCTTTTATGTAATCTATGTTGCGTAGCAGCCTTATTTACTGCTTAAAGCTTTATAATCTTATAGCCTACTTTATTATATTAATGCTTTAGATAACTATTATCTACTTTTTATTACCTTACTATATTGCCTTTACCTATTTTTATCTCTCTAAAGCTATAATAACTGCTTTAGTTAATATCTAGCCTATTATAAAGCTTAACTTATTAAAGTTATACCTGTCTTTATCCTAGATATTATACTTAGCTTTTATGTTAGCTACTAGGCAAAACTAGCCTTAGATAACCTCTAGATTCTTATAAAGCACTCTCTTATAATTATACTTATAATTAAACTTTATTATAAACTTAGAGCAGTGCTTAACCTATATACTAGGCTAGTTTAAGCTAACCTAGCCTAAATTGCGCTCTGCAGGCAAGGAATTAGCTATATTAGCTATAGCTGTAAGCCTAGAGGGAAATCTGCGCGTAATAAGCTTAAGTATGTACTTAACAACTACCTTCTTTTTAAGCTTAGTTAGATTCCTTAATTTAGGCTAGCATTCTGCTTGTAAAGGCTATCTAGCGCGTTAATTACTTAGTGTTGTGTAAAAGACATTATAGATAGCTATAGCATGTTGTAAGAAGAGTTTTAAGTCTTATTTAAAAGCCTAAAGAGTAAGCTGTATCTAACGTTCTTTAGAAGATTTAATCTAGT
The DNA here is from genome assembly GCF_010093535.1 of Lindgomyces ingoldianus. Taxonomy (NCBI): domain Eukaryota; kingdom Fungi; phylum Ascomycota; class Dothideomycetes; order Pleosporales; family Lindgomycetaceae; genus Lindgomyces; species Lindgomyces ingoldianus. Next base: position 873,019 of record NW_022985192.1, read on the forward strand.
GTTGTTGTTAAGGCATTATGTAGATAGGTAGAGTTTAGTAGAGGCTTAGCAAAAGTGGCCGGCTAACCTGTTAGGTACGTTACAACTTTAGTAAAATAGGCTTTATAATTAGCTAAATATTTTTTAACTATAACGTACCTAACAGGTTAGCCGGCCACACAGGTTGGCCGGCTACTTTTGCCAAGCCCCTACTAAAACTACTCTATTCTCTTGCAAAACAGCCTACTTTAGCCCTATATAAAGTAATATAACATAAGATATTATTTAGAGTCTACTTCTACTACTTACTTACATGTATGTAAGTTATACCTAGTCTAATTACACTACTTACATTGCCTTTAACTTAGCTTACCTTCTTTAGCGCGCACTTATGTCTTTAGCTTCTTTTTATTACTACACACTCTAAACTCCTTTAAAGTAGTTAGATAAGCTCTATTCTTAACTATTAAAGTCTTTTTTGCCTAAACTTACTTTTTTTTATGTAATCTATGTTATGTAGCAGCCTTATTTACTACTTAAAGCTTTATAATTTTATAGCTTACTTTATTATGTTAATGCTTTAAATAACTATTATCTACTTTCTATTACTTTACTATATTACCTTTAGCTATTCTTATCTCTCTAAAGCTATAACAACTGCTCTAGTTAATATCTAGCCTATTATAAAGCTTAACTTATTAAAGTTATACCTGTCTTTATCCTAGACACTGTACTTAGCTTTTATGTTAGCTACTAGGCAAAACTAGCTCTAGATAACCTCTAGATTTTTATAAAGCACTTTTTTATAATTATACTTATAATTAAACTTTATTATAAACTTAGAGCAGTGCTTAACTTATATACTAGGCTAGTTTAAGCTAACCTAGCCTAGATTGCGCTTTGCAGGCAAGGAATTAGCTATATTAGCTATAGCTGCAAGCCTAGAAGAAAATCTGTGTGTAATAAGCTTAAGTATATACTTAACAACTACCTTCTTTTTAAGCTTAGTTAGATTTCTTAATTTAGGCTAGCATTCTACTTATAAAGGCTGTCTAGCGTGTTAATTACTTAGTGTTATATAAGAAACATTATAGATAGCTGTAGCATGTTGCAAGAAAAGTTTTAAGTCTTATTTAAAAGCCTAAAAAGCAAGCTGTATCTAACATTCTTTAGAAGATTTAATCTAGTGTTGTTATTAAGGCATTATGTAGATAGGTAGAGTTTAGTAGGGGCTTAGCAAAAGTGGCTGGCCAACCCGTGTGGCCGGCCAACCTGTTAGGTACGTTACTTACACTTAAAACTTTACTTTAAGCTTTAAATAACACTTTATAAATATTCTAGGCTAGGTTATGTAAATATAGCCTAAATTACGCTTAGCGCGCAAAGAATTAGCTATATAAGCTATAAATGCTATCTAAGAGGAAATTCCTTGCGCATATAGCTTAAGTATAGTCTTAATAATTACCTACTCTTTTTTATTACCTAGCCTTTATAATTTAGCTATAAAATTAGCTTGTAAATGTTATCTAGCGCTGTAGTTATTTATTATCTTTTATAAAACTTTACATATAGCTATAGCATATTTCTTTAAAAGTTTTATGTTTTATTTAAAAGCTTAGAGCATAAGCTGTATCTAACATTCTTTTAGCACGTCTAAGTAGTGTTATAGGGAATGCATTAGTGTAGGAAAGGTAGTTTAGTAGGGTCTTAGCAAAAGTAAGTAACTTAGGTGTGTGAGCAACTCGCCTGTAAAGTACGTTATACTATAATTACTACTAATAAAGACTATTAGTCTACAGAGGGGGGGGTAGTGTAATAATTCTTATAAATTATTTTATCTTAAGTTGCCTAGAACCTCTAGAAGGCTCTTGTATTAGCCCTAACCTTAACTTAGCCCTAACTCTGCCTAGCCTCCTGCTGTTACCCCTATTCTCTTATGTATTTAGTTGCACCTTGCCCTTGTAGCTAGCTTAGTAGTTTTCTAATATCCTTTGTACAAGGCCTATAGGTGTTAATGGAAATCCCTAGGTTCTAAGTCCCTACGCACTCCCATATGCCTCTGAGTGGATTCCCACCGCACCCGGACCCATTGTCTTGCCTGTGCCGTTACAATGTCTTAGATTTAAACATAGTTAAGTAAATAATTAATGTAATATTATTAATAAGGCTGTTACTAGTAAAAGTAAGTTTTCTAATATTGTAACAGCGCAAGCAAGACAATGGGTCCGAATGCGGTATGAATCCACTCAGAGGCATAGAGGAGTGCGTGGGGACTCAGTAACCTGGGAATATCATTGACCCCTATCGGCCTTGTGCAAAAGGATATCAGAAAACTACTAAGCTAGCTAAGGGGAGAGGTGCGACTAAATACTTGGGGGAATAGGGGTACAGCAGGGGGCAGGGCAGGGTCGGAGCCAGGTCAGAGTCGGTGCCGAGTCAGGGTCGATACGGGGACCCTTCGGATAGGTTCCGGGCAACCTGAGATGGAACACTTCATGAGAATCGTTACAAATATAATGTAACAGCACAGGCAAGACAATAGGTCTAAATGCGGTATAACCACTTAGAGGCATATAGAAGTGTGTAGGGACTTAGAAACCTAGGAATGCTATTTACACCTATAGGCCTTGTACAAAAGGATATTAGAAAACTACTAAGCTAGCTAAGGGGGGAGGTGCGACTAAATACTTAGGGGAATAGGGGCACAGCAGGGGGCAGGGCAGGGTCGGAGCCGATACGAGGAATCTTCGGATATAAGGTTCGCCAGGTAACTTTGAATGGAACGATTCAAGCGAATTGTTACAGTTAGCGATTACTCTAATCACTGGCGAAATACGCGATGGTCCCGATCTGGTGTTTCTATTCGCAATATACCCACATAACCTGCTGACCTAAGCTTAAAGGTACATTCATTGTGTTCCCGGTCTACCCTTCCTCAAGCCTCCACACTCCTTCTGTGGTTCTGCTTAGTTCCGGTAACACTGTTGCTTGCTTGTTTGTAATAGCATCTCTCCTAGACACACTTTCACGGACCTGTAGTTAGGAGAAACGTTGAGTGTAAAATAATACTAGTGAGCCTGAATTCAAGAATCCTTTCACACGCTTGCTCCTCAACTAAGCACTCATCCTTGGTCTCCTACGTCCTCTCCCCCCCCCTCTTCCTAGAATCAAACCCCTTGCACTACTCACGCTAGATCGTCCCACAGGTTTCCCTACTGGAGTCTTCGAAATCGGAGCCTTCGCAGGAATTTCATCTTCACTATCACTCTCAGACGAATCTGAAGGCCCCAAGGCTTTAGGATTAGCCTTTTTCTTATTGATGCTAGTGAAAGTCGAGGTAGGAGCAGTGACGGTAGTAGTCGTGGTCTTGATTGAAGTTCTAGCAGCGTTTTTAAGACGGTTCCCAGAGACGATTTTGATCTTCTTGCCTGATATGCCTGAACGCGAAAAGATGGAGTTTCCGGATCGAGCTGGATTAGGGCGAACTATGAGCGGGGATGCTTTGTGTTCCGCATCTTTCTCTTCAATCACAGGCTCGTCTTCCGCGGCATAGTCGTCGAACAAGCGATTGAGAGATTCGTTGTCTGATTCCTTCGCCATTTCAATGGCAATTTTTGCCATCATATTCTCCTCTGCTTCTCTGGCTGCCGCTATTGCCCGCGCCTTCTGTTCCCCCATTGTTTTCTTCCTTGCTCTCTCCTGCTCTTCTTCCGCCTTTCGAGGCCCCTCAAGGGCCGCAATCGACGATTGTGTAAGAACGAGAGTAGATTTAGTTTGGTTATCTTCTTCATGAATGTCGTCTTCACTAGACATATTTCTGGTGCTCGTCCTCTCTGATTGACTGCCACGAGGTCGAACCTGAACTTTGGGTTTAACAGGCATAGTCTTCCTCCTCTCTCTATTGCAAGAATTATTCTTCTCGCGATTCGGACTTACGTCTCCTTCCTTGAAGTTTCCCGGGAGCTCAGTGGGCAGGCCGTCTCTACCTTGATTCTTTCGGGCTAACCACGTTGATGCCCGTCCTTTAGCCCTGCCAGAACGGTTATATTCAACTATATCATCTTCATTTTCTTCATCATCAGAATCAAGTGTGAGCTCTTCATACCGTGACTTGCGAGCTCGTTTGGTGTCTCCAGGGGGGCCATTGGGCTCCAAATTACTCTTCCTGGTACTAAATGTCTCATCTTCCTCCACACGATAGCGGAAGGTGTTTGGTGCCTTAGGCTTCGGGCCCGCTGTATCCATGCTACTCTTCATAGGCAGCACATCGGACTGAAGAATCGATTGAGCATCATCAGTTGAATCGTTGATATGTGTTTGCAGAACTTCGGGGCGCTCGTGGGCTTCTCTGTCTCTGAAAGGGGCGAGAAGTCTGCTATGAAGAGAAAGCCTAACGATCTTAGATTTGCCTTTCGTCCTGGCCGCGACAAGAAAGAACCGGCCGTCTTTCTTTGCATCCTCCAGTAGCTTCCGCAGAACTTCTTTCTGGTACTGTTTCCCAGATGCATTCCTTGGCTGAGCAGGTTGGTCTGCTTCGTCCTTCTTCCTGTACTTTTCCTTCCTTGGCTTGCCTATGCGTCTAATATTCTGTTCCTCCCCACCTCCCTCCTCCTCCTCCTCCTCCTCCTCCTCCTCCTCCTCCTCACCTCGCAGACGCTTCTTACCTAAGCGGGGGATATCTCCATTTACGTCGAGGTCAGTGTAGTATGTTCCGAATTCGTCGTTGTGCATTGAAGTATCTGGGTGGTATCTGGCATATATCACTGACGAAGGTTCAGCATAGCCTTGATGACGGGAATCATTGGGATCCATATACGGAGGATCACCCCCAAGGGATGGATCAATCATGGAGTCCTCGATGGGAGAATACTCGATACCGTTTCGATTCGTGCGATGATAGCTTTCATCCATAAACCGGTCGTCAAAATACGGGTCGTCCTGCTTCGCTCTCTCTGCTTCATCACGGCGACGCTGCAGACGGCCACTATTCTGTCCTATTACCTCATCCTCCCGCAGCCAGTTGAGGTTGGACACGCTGAAGTCGACAAGACATTCCACCGACCGCACATCGGCCACTTTCTTGGTATCATGTCCTAATAGTGTTCCCTTAGGCTCATAAGGACGTTGGCGGGGATCCCGTCGACAAGCGCCAGTATTGCACACTCTCCTGCAGTGTGGGCACTTCCAGTTAGGATTCTCTATGATGGCTAAAGGCATCATATCATGGGCTCGGAAAAGGGTGCCGTAGCAGTAGCTTAAGTCGCAATTTGAACACATCGCCATTTTCCACTTTGGATGGCGATGCAAACAAAAATGGCAGGATCTGTGGTTACTAAGCCACTGCTTAGACCGCTTCTTTACCATCTTCTTCACTATTCCGTCGTCGTTGACTTGGATCTCTTCCCTGTCTGATACCTCGTCCTCGGGCTGAGGATTCTTGATGTCAACAAAGGGTCGGATCTTCAGCTGTTCTTGGCAGACTTGGGCAAGAGTCTTCTTCCCAAGATACCGACGCTCCTCTTGTAAGGGAAGCGGGGTCTTTTCTGTCAGACGACCGTCGATATCAATTATCTGAGCGCGCCACCCTTCGTACTTATGGATCAGGTCCTTCCATTTCCACTGTTCGACCCAGGTGTATCCAGACTGACATGCACAGCTTCGGCCCATACAATAGCAGTCCATACAAACATCATATGGCTCTTCCGTTTCTGTGCCAAGCCCCAACACGCAAGATTTGCATGTCAGGAATCGGTTGAAGATGTTGGACCGACAGTAGGCACAGGTAACATTACTGTCATAAGCAATGAAGTCACAGTGCTCTTTTGTATCAGGTGCAAACATCTCAGAGAGTACTATCCCCTTGTAAAGATCGAACAGTCTCTTAAAGTCCCGTTGCACTTGTCGGACTTTGACGGACGTTTGGATAGCCTCCGCTTGCTCCCCTCCAAGTTCCACCTGGCTCCTTGCGGCCTTGATTAGATTGGAGTACTTTAGAAGAGTGTAATAGATAATGGCCTTGTTCTTGTATTGTTCGTCACGGCAGACAATGCGCGAATTTGGGAGTGCTTCGGATATGGCATACTCCAGAGTCTCAACGGTGGTTCGATTCCAAGCGATTTTCATGGTCCGAGTGCCGCGGTTCCATACTTGATGTGGGGCCAGCGGAGGAATCAGAATGAAATCACCAGGTCGTTGCTCAACGACATAGGTCTTGAAGGGTGCCTTTTTCCATGCGATGAGCTGCGCAAAGTGGTTTTCTACCTCAATATCATGGCCCAGAATGGAAAGCCAGTATTCAGACACAACTTGGCGGTCTTTCGTCTCGGTCATGAACCAGATGGAGGACCCAGGGCGCTCTGGCTTTCCCTCCTCGCTGATGTGACTTGATGCATTCACCATGATATTTTGCCCAAGCGATGCGCACATCTCTCGGTGTGCTGGTGTGTAAGTACCCTCGTGCCCGATATAGCACATAAGATTCTCAGCACGCATATCAGGTGGCAGGCTGCTCATGAGATCTCCAGCGCGCGCGATCCCGCGACCTTTTCGAAAGCCCGCCGTTTCAGTGGATCCCGGTCCCCCTATCTCGCCAGTGCTCTCGTTAAGGTAGAACAGGCTCGGTGGGATGTGTTCCTTAAGTTTGTCTTGCCATACCTGCGGGCAGTCAATGTCCTTCAGATATATGCGTTGACGCGTCTTATCCCTGTATCGCTCTAGCTCGTCGAAGAACTGGTCGGTGAGCTTTCCCATATGCTTGAGGTAGTGCCTGATGGTAAGCGGGATGTTCTCTTTCGAGGTCAGATTGCGTGCATTCTCAACTGTAGCCTTACTTAGCTTCCCCGAGAATGGTTAAACCTTCCGATGGGACTTACCCTTATCGCCATAATTGTCGCGTAGCCACGAGGGTGTAAAGGCCCATGGATCCAATACCTCCTCGAAACCGTCGATGACTAATGGTTTGCCACCTATAATTACGTGAAGCAGTACAAGCTTCTCGAATTGCTCCATGCCGTTACTAGCCAGCATCTCATACGAGATTCGGTCTACATATTGGAAGTTGTCCGCAGTCTCCACGAACGTACGCACGTCAAAATCAGGGGGTATGGGCTCGAATGATGCCCTTGGCCGTGTGGCGGGCATGTTGGCGGTGGCGGGCGTTCATCGACAGGTAGAGTCACAGGAGGGTAGCGGATCGAAAAATGTGGCCACTCCACCACAATTCTCCCTCAGTCACGCAAGTTGCGGTTATGCAGGAGTTGCAGTTAAGGGTCGCGACTCTGAAGTAAGTGGAACGAGTGGAGGCGGCCGAGGCCGAGGCCGATAGAAGTCGTGTGTGTCGCGCAAGTTGAATATGGAGTAGCAGAAAGCCACAGCCCTGGAAGCCTGGACTGCCACACGTGATCGGATGAACCTTGAGCACAGATCACCTAGGTGTCCCGACGACGGCCTTCACTCCCTTTGAAACTCTCCAGCGACCTGCTTTACCCATCACTGCATCCCATCTTTAGCCAACTGTTGATGATCGGACGCGATCATTCGCCTTGTTATCCTTTCATTCTCCACGAGGCTTCCTTTCTGCTCTATCCAAGACTTTTCTCCATCATTTTGTGCCAGTACGGTGAAGGTAAATCCGTAAACCTTCTGGGGGACAAAGACTAGTCGCTGAATGAACTTTGAGGCCTAGGTTACCTTGATACAAAGGTGGATAGAGCCGGGGTGCTTCGACTCAATCCCCTTGTTCGTCACACAATGGCTTCGTGGCTCCTCCGTCGGCCATGGCGATATTCTAATATTTTCCTTCAACTCCCACCTAGCTCTTTATACTCCAACCAGAATCTAAATACTGCAATTATTCAAATTTGGAGAAGACACGATGTAGCATCCGCGTTCCAATTATTGAAGCCCTGGTCAACTTCATGTCACTTGAGCACCACACCATATTCTGCACGCATCCATGAAACGCATTCCAACTTCAACCCTGCGGCTCCATCATCAGGAATAACAGCAACCTCACAAGGTATTCCTCCGAAGTCGCTTCCGGTGTACACGCCTCCTCGGATTGGCCTTCTCTCTTACCTCCCTAAACCAATTGTTCCGTACGCCGAACTCATCCGACTGGACAAGCCCACTGGAACTTATTATCTCTTCTTCCCATGCCTCTTCAGCACACTCATTGCTGCTACAATGGCCACACCAATAACCACACCGTCCGCTGTCGTTGGTGCCACGACCTTGTTTCTTACCGGAGCTCTGGTAATGCGAGGAGCTGGCTGCACCATAAACGACCTCTGGGACCGCAATCTTGATCCACATGTTGCGCGCACTCGGCTAAGACCTATCGCGAGAAAGGCTATAAGCGCAAAAGCAGCAATTTTGTTCACCAGTGGCCAGCTTCTTATCGGACTAGCTGTACTTTTATCACTGCCTTTCGAGTGCTTCTGGTATGCAACTCCATCGCTTCTATTTGTTGCCACTTATCCTCTGGCCAAACGCTACACCAACTATCCTCAGTTTGTGTTAGGCCTTACGTTCTCTTGGGGCGCAATGTTGGGATTTCCTGCATTGGGAGTGGATCTTCTTACAAATCAACCCGCTCTCACTTCGGCAGCCCTCTTGTACTCGAGCAACGTTGCTTGGACAGTGCTGTACGACATGATTTACGCACACATGGATATTGAAGATGACGCAAAGGTCGGGATCAAGAGCATCGCGCTTAAGCATGACAAAGAAACCAAGGCGGTCTTGACGGGGCTTGCTGTAATCCAAGTAGCACTCTTGGCCTCTACTGGCGTCGTTGCAGGAATGGGCCCAATCTTCTTCGCTGGGTCTTGTGGAAGTGCGGTGGCAACATTAGGAACTATGATCTGGAGGGTAAATTTAAAGGATGTAAAAGACTGCTGGTGGTGGTTCAAAAATGGTTGTTGGTTAACAGGAGGCGGCATCGCTCTTGGGCTCGTCGGAGAATACTTCGCTCAAGCCCACGGTTTATACAAGGGGGAGGAAAACTCAGGCCGGGATTAGAAATAGGTCGCTACTTCTCCTAGACTACCTGTTGGTATTATAAACCTGGAGTTGCGGACTAGTCTAGCTTAATATGCAGGGCAGAAAAGAGCTGCCAGAACTTTGTCGCATGGATATTAACTGCGTCTTGCCGAAAACCCATGTACTTTTAGAGATAAAAAAAACTGGACATCTCGCTAAAGAGGTATTTGAATCTACCCGTGATAAAATCTCGATTATGCATTCTGCCTGGTGGTTTCTATTATGGTACTATACAACCATTTAACGGCTTACCATGAGCCTCCGTTCAATCACGGAGGTTAGCTCGAGTAGTAACACAACTCACATTCTTGTCCTAAGACTGCATTTATTCTCCCCCCCCCAAGAAAAAGAATGAAACTTGATACTAACTCTCCATACTCATCAAGTTAGAAGATGGACATGGGCATGTCGCGGGAGGTTTCTCTATACCGCGGCGCTAGCAACCATATGTTGTACATTTTCTTCGGTATCAAGGAGGATAGGAGGCGGCTCTTACTGCTGCTGTTCTGGTTCTGATATCTTCTCATTTCTCATCCCCTCTTGCACTACCTTAAATCGCTGGGCGATACCTTCCTCTTCCGGTCCCTTCGCAGGTGCTGTACATTCATTTTTAATCCAATCCCCGCCCGTATCATCCCCCTGCCACCCCCAGCACGTCCAACCCATACTTTCCCCGTCTCATTTCCAATTGCTTTCGTACCAACACAGCGGTCTGGCTTCCTCATTCAATCTGCTAGCACGTCTTCCATTCTGTTTTCTTGTTCGTTTGGATGTTTACCGAAGGCTTTGAGTTGAATGTGCATATATATTGTAGGCGGAAACAGCAAGAATCAGGCGCCATATAAGAGAGCTAGCACTCGCTTAGAGAGCAAGATGCTGTATAATCATAGCCTTTTTATACTAGATAACGTACACTACAGGCAAGTTACTTACACACTTAAGTTACTTATTTTTACTAAGACTCTACTAAACTACTTTTCTTACACTAATGCATTCTTAACAACACTACTTAGACGCGCTAAAAAAAATGTTAGATACAGCTTATACTCTAAGCTTTTAAATAAAACATAATACTTTTAAATTAACATGCTATAGCTATATATAAAGTCTTTTAAAAAATAATAAATAACTAACACACTAAATAACTTTTATAAGCTAATTCTATAGCTAACTTATAAAATCTAGGTAATAATAAAAAGTAGGTAATTATTAAGCACATACTTAAGCTATATATATAAGGATTTTTCTCTTAGCTAGTAGCTATAGCTAGTATAGCTAATTCTTTACACGCTAAGTATAATCTAAGCTATGTTAGCATAAACTAGCCTAGTATATCTATAAAGTGTTATTTAAAGCTTAAAGTAAAGTTTTAAGTATAAATGTAGTTAGTAGATGTCTAGCTTATTATAAAGCCTATTTTATTAAAGTTGTATATTGTTGAATCAGCTCTGTCAGCTAGCTGCTTATAGTATAAGCACTTAAGTAGCAAGAGTAATAGTAGTGTACAGTGTGCACAGCGTACAAAGTAGGTAGGGTAAGGGCAACATGTTTCTAGTTCTATTGCTCTGTCTTTTCCTCTATACAAAGGAAAAAAAGAAAATCTAAATGTTTACACACAGAGGTTTACACACAAGCATTATGTAATATAAGTACATAATTCTACTTATGCGTAATAGCTTATATCTAGGCTATAACACTACTACTATGTATAAACACTAGTAACTTTTTATTTTTATCTAAAAAGTTGCCTTTTATATAAGTTACCTTTTTTTAATTTATATAAGTCTATTTAGTTACATTCTGCCTATACTTTACTTTATTTATTAAAACTTACTTTAGTAATGCTATATGTTAGAATAAGCTAGTTACACTATATAAATAGCTTTATAAATAGTGTAAAGTATTTTAAGCTATTATTATCTAGCCTTTATATGCTTACTTTATAAGTAATTTAGCAGTATATAAGCTATTTTATGTAGGGTTTTATAACAGAATAGTGTAAGATCTTTACATAGGCAGGTGTGTAAGAAGGTGTATATAATAAAGTTTATTTTTTTATACTTTTTTTTTATCTTTTACTTTTTAAGCCTTACTATATAATTCCCTAGCTTTTTTTTTAATATAGTGCTAATAGTAACAGATCTTCCTACCTGCACACACACACACAGATGTCTCTCTAGCCCTCCTCCTCTACCTCTAGCGCTGTTAGCGCAGGCGTCTTTAACGTCCTTATGTAGTTTAGCAGCCTAGGGCGCATTTATGTTACTCTTTTAACTAGTTCTACTACTAATTAGTAGTTTATATAGTGTTTTAGTATAAATATATAAATATTTTAGCTTTTTTACTTTCTTTTTATATAAAATGCTAATTATAAATAAGCTAAAAAGTAGCATATAGCAGCTTTACTATTTTATAATATTAATATTATTTTACTTACTAGCACTAATCTACAGCTATAAGTAGTAAAAGTTATATGTTATAAAAAGTACTTTTATATAGTTTTAGTTTAAAGTTATAGTTAAGTCTTAGTAACTTTATATACTTATTATTATAGTAGCACTACTAGTGCTTTTTTATTATTAAGTGTTATATGCTAGCTAACTTTTAAGCTAATGCTTATACTTTATGCGTATAGTAAAGCTATAGTCTACATTATAACTACTACACGTAAGGGGTGGTGTGTTCTAGAGAGAGCTAGTAGCTTTTTTCTTTCTTATATACTAGATAAATAAACTATTTTTTAAATAGATTTTTCTTTTTTAATTTTATAATAAAAAAATAAGTGTGTATAATAAAAAAAATAAAAAAATAAGCTTTATATAAAAGTGTTATTAGTCTAGTTAGTCTAAAGCATCTTTACGCACAAGATCTAGCTAGTCTACAGATGCTTCTATCTAGACAGAGAGGTAGTTAGTTAGAACTAATAATTAAAAGGCTTAATTTAGTGTTTATATATATATTTACTAAGTTATTTTTACTATTAATTTACTTAATTTTTATAATCTCTTTTTTTTTATATAATTTATAAAGTAATATAATGTTAATTATAAGTTATTTTTTACTAGTAGTGCCTAGCTTAATAAAGTAATTATATAAAAACCTTAAATTTATGTAAATTACTACTAAAATTAGTAGTAGTTTAAGTATTTCTATAATCTACTATAAAGTTATAACGTACCTAACAGGTTAGCCGGCTACACAGGTTAGCTGGCTACTTTTGCTAAGCCTCTACTAAACTCTACCTATCTACATAATGCCTTAACAACAACATTAGATTAAATCTTCTAAAGAACATTAAATACAGCTTACTCTTTAGGCTTTTAAATAAAACTTTTCTTATAACATGCTGCAGCTATTTATAATGTTTTTTATATAATACTAGGTAATTAACACGCTAGATAGCCTTTACAAGTAAAATACTAGCTTAAATTAAGAAATCTAACTAAGCTTAAAAAAAAGTTGTTGTTAAGTATATACTTAAGCTTATTACACGCAGATTTCCTTTTAGGCTTATATCTATAGCTAATATAGCTAATTCCTTGCGCGCAGAGCGTAATCTAGGCTAAGTTAGCTTAAACTAGCCTAGTATATAGGTTAAGCACTGCTCTAAGTTTATAATAAAGTTTAATTATAAGTATAATTATAAAAAAGTGCTTTATAAGAATTTAGAGGTTATCTAGGGCTAGTTTTACCTAGTAGCTAACATAAAAGCTAAGTATAGTATCTAAAATAAAGACATATATAACTTTAATAAGTTAAGCTTTATAATAGGCTAGATATTAACTAAAGCAGTTATTATAGCTTTAAAAAGATAAAGACAGCTAAAGGCAATATAGTAAAGTAATAAAAAGTAGATAATAGTTATTTAAAGCATTAATATAATAAAGTAAGCTATTTTACTCTTCTTTTCTTTTTAAAAGCTGCTATTACTTTTTTGCTTAGTATAAAAAAAATTTACTTTAAAACTAGGTTATTATAGTCTCTAAAAATAGCTAGATAATAAATAAGCTTAGGCTGTAGTAGTTAAAGCACTTTAATAAGTATATAAAAAAAAGTTGTAAGCACTTATTAGCTTTTTATTATTAATAGCTATAAAAGCTATAACTTACTTAATTTTTAGTAGTACTATAAAAAAAATAAAATTATTTTTATTTATATGCTTTTACACTTATTACACCTTTTACAGCCTTTTAATGTAGATTATTTTACTCTTTTAAAGAAAGTATATAAGCACTAAGCTAAAGATTTTATGTGTAACTAGATTACTTATATTATAAAACTTAAGTTCCTACTATGCTTTATATATGCTTATAATGCAGTAATTACTTCTAGTAATATCTAAGAAGGGTTTTAAAGCGCTAGTTTAGTCTTATTTAACCTAGAATAAGTTAAAATAGCCTTTAACATCTAGTTATGTACTTTATTACTACTACTACTTATTAATAATAAGCCCTAGTAGTTATAAACTTTAAGTAATACTTTTAAATTTAGGTTATAATTAACACTTATAAAGGTAAAAATTTAAAGACATATAAATAGCTTACTAATGTTTATAGTAAAAGCCTTTAAGAAAGTTTTAAAAAAAGTAGTAATTATTACATAAAATACTACAACAGTTTATAAATAATCTGTAAAAGCAAAGCTTGCTTAGAGTAATTGTCGCAACTACTAATTAGAGAGCAATAAGAAGCAAGTCTATTAACTATAAGAGGCTTATAGAGAGCTTAGGCGCTAAGTGTCTTAGGCTGCTTGTCTGAAACACAGGCGAGACACCAGGCCTATGTGCGCGACAGTAGGTCCCTATGCTCTTCTTATGCAACAGTAATAGTTAGCGTATTAAAGTAGGTTATCTAGGTTAAAGAATAGTTACAGCATAATGCTTAGCAAAGTAGTATTAGACAGGTAATAGATGTATAATTATTAGATTAAAGCACTGTTTCTAGGCTTCCTAAGATGAATGATGGGTTTGGATATAATGTATGGGATGATCATTAATTGTGTTGATTTATTGATCCTTTTTCTGCTCTACTCGTGTTGCTCGGCTTTTGTTTTTCCGATCTGAGTCCCTCGCGCACTAGCCCTATGCGCGACCAGCTTGCAACATGCAGCAATTTGCAGCAACATACTGTTCAAGCTTATTGCTTGTACTATGTAGCAGCTTTCGTCAAGCGTTCCTCCTGTCTTGACAGTAGGTGCGCATATCTGACAATAATAATAACATTTAACTATAGCATGTAACTAATCTGTTTGCAGTGGTGACACTTAGATGTGTTGTCACTATAGTCGCACAATAGTCAGATGTGTCGTCACACGATGGTTGGATGCGTCGGCACCATAGTTGTATGCATCTCAGCACAGTCTGTTGCCAAGACCCACCTAATTATTTCGCATATATATAGACTCCTGTAAAGGACTCCTCTAGGAATACATTTAATGCAGTTCCTTATGTCTCTAGTGCCTTATATAGCTTCACATAATCACTAACACACTAATATAGCTAATGCTAATCCCTAACACACTAATATAGCTAAAAAAGTAAATAATAGCTAGCTCTAGCTCTTAACGCGTTCCTGCCCTTGCAATAGTCTTCCTTTGTCACAGTTATGTTACAGCTATCTAACCCCTGAGTACCCTAAGGGCTTGGCACAGGGTATATAGGCTCCTCAGCCTCTGTACCTCTGCCTCTAACCCTAAGGTTTACTCTCTCTTGTTACCCCCCTATCCTGCATTCCCTCTCTGTAACCTGTTTTTCCTGCTTAATACCTCTTACATCCTCCCCTTTGCACCTTGCGGTCTCTAGCGCTGTGTAATAAGGTAGACGCCCCGCCTGCTAAGCTAATACTATGCAACTTTCCCTACTATACTAAAAGGTACGCACGGGAATACTTAAGCTAAGTATTCTCGCATAGTATAATATATATATAGATAATTCTAGAGCTAGCACTAGCACTAGCGGTTGTCTCTAGTCTAGCCTAAACCTCTATAAGCAAGAGAAGGCCACGTGGTTAACTGTGCCTACCTTGTTACACGTTACGCCTGTTTCTTTCACCGCCTAATACTGCCACGCTATGCCTAATACTGCTACCTAATATCTTTAATTTAATTGTTTTAGCATTAAAGCTCTAGTTGTAGAGCTGCAGCTTGTGTAGTTTGTTGCCTCTGCAGGAATTTCTTAGAGTGCTAGGGAGCTCTAGCGCTGCCTCTGCCTCTGCCTCTCTATCGCCGCAAAGATTAATGTAGTACATGTAATACCTTAACAAGTTGTTTTGCTTACACAACCGCTAGTTTAGCTTCTTTAACTACTGTTAAATATAATAGGCTAATGTAACGATTCTACGAATCGTTCCATCTCGGGTCGCTCGGATCCTATCCGAAGGGTCCCCGTATCGGCCCCGACCATGACTCGACCCAGTCCCCCGCAGTTACCCCTATTCCCTCATGTATTTAGTCGCACCTCGCCCCTGTAGCTAGCTCGGTAGTTTTCTAATATCCTACGTACAAGGCCTATAGGTGTCATTAGTATTCCCAGGTCTCTAAGTCCCTACGCACTCCCATATGCCTCTAAGTGGATTTATACCGCATTTAGACCTATTGTCTTGCCTGCGCTGTTACATTATATTAAAAAACTTGCTTTTACTAGTAACAGCCTTATTAATAATATTGCATTAATTATTTATTTAACTATGTCTAACTCTAAAAAGTGTCTAATTTAGTTTAGGTTACTATTTTTACACACTGTTACATTAAATTATTTAGTTATTATAAATAAGATTTTAGAAACTTTCTACTAACTAAAGCCTTTAGGTTTAGAACTTTCTATCTCTTATAATTAAAATTGCCTTTAGAAAAGTTATAAAGAGTGCGCTAAAGTAAAAACCTAAAGACTACTAATAACTTATTAAGATTAAAGATAACTACTAATGCCTAACTCTTAACTACTATTAGATCCTATTGTAAAGACTACAACCTGTTCTAGCTATAGCTAAGGCAAAATGCCTACCTCTAAAACTAAACAACTACTTACTTTAACAGCTAAACCTCTTTTTATAGAACTTAAAGCTAAAGACCTACTAAATTTAAAGTTAAACTAGAGTAACATAGCCCTTAAAAACTAAGTTACTTAATTAAGAGCATAAATTAAACAGCTAACTAGATTAAAAACTATTAGTTCTAATTAACCCCTACTAACTACTAAATTACTTTTAATAATGCCTTAAATTACTTATGCTATACTAATAGTAAAAGACCTTTTAGGCACCTTTAAGCTTTTTTAAAGCTACCTTACTAAATGTATGCCTAAGATTAAGAACCTTATAGATAGTAAAGAACTTATGTTTAAATAATAGTAAGCCTCTATTATAGATAGACTTAACATTAATTTAGATTACTATTAGAGTAAGTGTGCACACATAGCGTTAGTATAGGGACACACTGCTAGTATCGCAAAGAAATACCTAGAGCCTAGATACCTAGCTAAATTAAATAACTTTTAGTTTAGAAACATAGAAAAAATAATTAAGCTCTTATAAACATACTTTATTACTAGTAATAAAAAGACAGAGGTGTAACAAGTGTTTTAAACTTTAAGAATAAGTAAAAAAAAAGCATTTCTTACTTTTAAAGCTTACTTTATTAGTGCTGCTATTAAAGGGTCTGTATTAAAGTTAAAATAGTTCTTTTACTTATAAAAAAAGATACTGCCTAGCCTAAAAGTACTAAACTTAGGTTTTAAATACACTTAAAAGGGCTTTTTTAAGACTATAGTAGCCTACCTAACAGCTTATAACATAAAAAAGGAATACCCTTGCTATTTTAAAGTAAACTATTAATTTTACCTAATAGTCTACTATTAGACCTAGTATAGATTAGTCTTAGAAGGTTTCTAGTAATACATCTAAGGCAGTATACTATTCTAGTGCACTCTAACCTGCACCTCTATTAGTACCCTAGTCTACCTTAGTTACCTATAGACAATCTAGCTAGACACCTGCTCTAAAAAGACAGATAACTTCTAGCAACTGTTATAATTATAGAAAACTAGAATATTTTGCTAGCAACTACTCTATTTCTAAAGTATAAGAAATAAAAGTAGAGTAGTAAAATTTTAAAAAAAAATTTATAAATATAAATAATTTTAATCTAAATACTTTTTAGATAAAAAATAGTAACACTTAGAAAAACTTTTTATCTTAGGCTTAAGTAAGTATAATCTATTAAACATTAATTTATTACACTTATTTAAAGAAAAACACTTTTAAGTCTTTACTATTTTATATTTAAAAAGCATTAAAGTCTATTTAAATCTTTTAGTTAATACTAGCGCTTATAGTTTTTTATTTATTAACTTACTAACTACTAAGTTATTATTTTAATGCCTTTATATCTTTATCTAACACTTACTATTTAAAGTTATAGTTAAGGGCTTTTAAGATTAGATCTAAGTCCCTATCTACTAGTATATCTGCCTGTATATATAAATTAATAAAAGAAGCATCTAAAACTGCCTCTTTATTATTATAAACCTTAGCTCCTAAGATTACATTATTAGTATTAAATAGTTATGTTGTTTTAAACTTTATCTAGATATAAAAAGAAATTAGATTATATAGCCTAGTAAATATCTGCTTACCTACAAACCTTTACTGCTCTTACTTATGCAATTAACCTAGCCTACGCGTAATAAAAAAGTAGAGCTAGATATTAAACAACGCAACGCACTATAGAAAAAGGACTAATTTTAGTAGTTATACAGCCTAATAATCTACTGCATTAAGAGTTTGCTAAGGCTACTAAAATTATACAGATCTTCTATTATCTATAGTCTAAAGACACTTAAATTATCCTTCTGCCTATTTATTAAGAAGTCTAAAATAGGTCTAAAGAAGGTCTGTTTAGCTACTATTACTTTAATTTTAGTAAATGCTTTTTATTTTAATATAAAAAAAAAGAAAAACAAGTTTTTTTTAACTTTTATTTATAAAATTAAGTAGTTAATTAAAGACAAGTAAGCCTTATAGTTAGACACTAAACATAAAACTAAAGCATTAGTAAACCTTTAATTACCTTCTAAATACTATTAGTATAGAGATGTATTTAGCCACACAGCAGCTTACTAGCTACTAGTACATTGTTTATATAACTATAAGATTATCCTTATAGAGCCTCTTCCTAACAGTTACAGTCTATTATACAAACAGAACCTTAAGAAGCTAGAGGCAATAAAGAAATATGTTATAAATAATCTAAAATATAGCTTTATTAAGTAAAGTTAAAGCCCTTTTACATCTCTTATCCTTTATGTATAAAAACTAAATAGCAACTTATGTATCTGTGTTAATTACTACAAACTTAACACTCTTACCTATAAAAATGTGTATCTAATACTATGCATAGACAAACTTCTGTTAAGACCTACTAAGGTAGTAATCTTTACTAAGTTTAATATTTACACAGCTTTTAATAAGATTAGGATAGATCTAAGCTTTAAAAAGTGTACTACTTTTTAGACATAATATAAAACTTATAAGTGTAAAGTCTTACTTTTTAGATTATGTAATAGTCTAGTAACTTACTAGCGCTATATAAACAACATATTAATTAACTATCTAAATAATTTCTATCTTACTTATTTTAATAATATCTTTATCTACTTTAAAAACAAGGCAACTTATATTCTTTATATTAAAAAAGTCTTAGAAAGGCTTTAGTAAGCAGAATTATAAGTAAAAATTAAAAAAAGTAAATTTTATATTACTTAAATAAGGTATCTTAGCTATATACTTTTAAATAAAGAACTAAAAGTTAACTTAGAGAAAGTAGAAGTGCTACGCAACTAGTAGGCGCCTACTACTATAACAGGTGTAAAATTCTTTCTAGGCTTTACTAGATTTTATTAGTAATTTATTTTAAAAATTTTTTATGTAGTAAAACTAATTATTATGCTTTAGAGCTTTACTACCTCTTTTATATAGACTTTAGAGTGTAATGTAGCTTTTAAAAAGCTAAAGTCTAAGCTATTAAAAATACCTACTTTTTACTATTTTAACTTTATGTTATAAACTAAAATTAAAACTAACACTTTTAATAAAGTAGTAGTAGGAGTCCTTTCTTAGAAATAAGTAAATAGAAATTAGTGCTTTATATTGTTCTATAGTAAGGTCCTATCTAGTTTAGAGCTAAACTAGGAGATACATAATAAAGAGCTATTTGTAATTGTTACTGCGTTTAAATAATAGAGAGCTAAGCTTACATTTATAGTAATAAGCACTCTAGTATATACTAATTATTATTTATTAAAGTACTTTATAATAATAAAAGTGCTAAATGCTTATTAGGTTTGTTAGGCTAAAAAGTTAGCTTAGTATTACTTCTAAATTAAGTACACCTCTAGTAAGAATAATGCTAGGGTAGACATTCTTAGTTATTGCAAATAAAATATAAAAATTTTAAAAGCAGCTTAAACTAATAATAAGTTAAAAGTTTTACTAAAGCTGCACTAACTTTACTCTTAAATTAACTCTAAACTAGCCTAGTACTATATTACTTAAACAATAACTTAAGCAGCTACACTAAATGTTATAAAAGGACTAGACTAAGTTATGTCTTTAGATTTTTTAAAATTAATTAATATATTACTTTAAAAGAATTAAGCCTTTTTTATGTAAAAGTAAAAACTCCTACTTTACTATTATTAAATAGGAAATAGACTACTTTTCTATGCTAACTGCTTATGTGTGCTAGTAGACTTATTACTGTGTACCTAACTTATCTAAGAAGTCTATAACTAAGTATTCTTAGTACACCTAAGTGCTACTAAGACCTATTAGTTACTAGCCTAAAAGTACTACTAGAAGGGTATAGAGGCTACTTGTAAATAATATGTATAGAATTGCCTTCTCTGTTATAAGGCTTATTTAAAATAGACTTAAACTCTAGGGTTTATCTACTTTCTTCTAATCCCTAATTAACTAATGCAGCACTTATGTATTAACTTTAAGAATTTTTTTAAAGACAAGTCTAGTTATAACTAGATTATAGTTATAATTAATTACATATTTAAATAAGCTATTTTTATTCCCTGCTATAAAATAATTAACACTTAAAAAATAGCTACTTTATTTATTTAATAGGTGTACTATTTTAGCTACACACTTAAAACTATTATTTTTAATTAAGAACCTTAGTTTATATCTAGTTTCTAGTCTAAATTTTATTAAATTTTAAGTATAAAAGTTAAGCTCTCTACTACTTATTATAAGAAAACAGATAGCTAAACAGAGATTATAAATAAGTATATTAATTAAAAACTAAAGCTTTTTATATTTTTTTACTAAGATAACTAGAGTTTTTTACTGCTCTTAATTAATTAGGCTTAGATAACTTTGCTTTATGTAATAATTAAAATGTTTTTATATTAAGTCTTATATAGCTCTAAACTACATTAAAGTTAGGACTAGAAACATTCTATAGAACCTATTACAGCCACAGACAAGTTAAATTAGAAGGATACCCTAGCATTAGCAACCTACATGCACGCAGCCTAGGAGCTAGCAAAGACCTATATAAAAAAGGCCTAGGATTAGATGTAAACTATAGTTAACTGCTACTACTAGCTAGTTAACTAAAAGGTTAGTAACATAGTCTACCTAAGCATAAAGAACCTAGCTATTTAAAGACTTAGCTAAAAACTATCTAATTAATAAAAGAGTTCTTTTAAGGTACTTAAGTAAGTTAGTAACTTATACTGCCTAGAACTACTTTTAAGGTTAAAGATATATAACATCTTTGCACTAAAAGTGCTTTATAAAGACCTCTAAGATTCTCTTCTAAAACAAAAACCTCTAAAACCCCCTAGCATTACTATTAATAAAGTAGAGAAGTAGAAAGTAAAGGAAATACTTGCTAGTAAGCTCTACTAGAAAACGCTTAAGTACTAAGTAAAATAAGTAGGACATAACTCTAATCTAGTCTAGTATAAGGCTTTAAATTTTATAAGTTCTCTTTATAAATTAAAAGCTTTTTATAATAAGCATCTAAATTAGCTAGGACCTTTAAAAGCTTTATAAAAGTAGATTAAAGCTTTTAAAGATAGTGTAAAAGGTATAGATTACTTAGCAGATAATAAAGTATAAAAGTAAGAAGTTAAATTATATTTTTATATAATATTATTACAACTCTATAGACATGTTGCTTAGGAGGTCTAACAGCAAGCTGTTAGACACCTCTAGACTCTCTTTATCCTTCTCCTCTGCCCTTCTTCCTCTTCTCTTTCCCCTCCTCTCTCTTCTCTAGACTCCTTTTAAACCCCCTCTGCTTTATCCTTAGCTGCCTAAAAGCGCTGTAATGTCTACTTAAAGGTTAGACACTAAAGCTTCTAGGGCTAAAACCTATTAGAGCAGCTTAGTATTCTAGTAGAATAAAGCCACCTAAACACTAGCTATAAAAAGCCTAGCTTTCTAACTTTTTATAACCTGCGCTACCTGCGCTAGGTTTTAAGCAGACTTTAAAATAGCCTTAAAAGCTTTTTTTTTATTTTCCTTACTCCCTACATTTTAGGCTGCTGCCTATAGCTTAAGATAGCCTTAAAGGACTAGAAATTTCTTCTTATAATAAAAAAGGACCTACGCGCGTGTTAGTAAACTATACCCTAGCTATATTAAACTATATTTATATAAAGTTGCATTTTTTATTACATAAGGTGTAATACTTGCATTTCTTTAATTTAAAAGACTAAAAAAAGAACTTAACCTAAAGGCTATAGGCTAGGGCGTAGGCAGCCTAAAAGCAGATAACTTAAAACGCCTCTAAAGAGGCTCTAGAAGAGAGGCAAAGCAGCATAGTAATTTTCTTTAATGCTATAATTAGTTAGCAGACTAAGCTATAAAATGTTAGGTGCATAATAATACTTATAAAGTAGAGATTTAGATAATAGCTAAAAAAAAAACTAACAACATTAACTAAACTATATAAGTAAGGCAAGCAAACACTTGTTGCTATAAATAATAAATTTACTATATTAATAATAACTACACTACTAGTTACTACTAAACAAAAACATTAGAATAAAGGCATTATATTAGTATTAGGTTTTTAGTTTATTTCTTAGTAATAGAAAATTTTAGTTAAGATAGTTATACTTATTACATCTTATTTAAATTAGTTTTAAAGCATTTCTAAATACTTTCTAAACACTGCAGATAGGGACTATTAGCTTATAAAGGGGGGGGTAGTGTAACAATTCTACAAATTATTCTATCTTAGGTCGCTTAGATCCTATCTGAAGGGTCCCTGTATCAGCCCCGACCATGACTTGACCTAGTCCCCTGCAGTCACCCCTATTCCCTCATGTATTTAGTCGCACCTCGCCCCTGTAGCTAGCTCGGTAGTTTTCTGATATCCTACGTACAAGGCCTATAGGTGTCATTGGTATTCCCAGGTCTCTAAGTCCCCACGCACTCCCATATGCCTCTGAGTGGATTCATACCGCATTCGGACCCATTGTCTTGCCTGCGCCGTTACATTATATCAGAAAACTACCGAGCTAGCTACGGGGGCGAGGTGCGACTAAATACATGAGGGAATAGGGGTAACTGCGGGGGACTGGGTCGAGTCATGGTCGGGGCCGATACGGGGACCCTTCGGATAGGATCCGAGCGACCCGAGATGGAATGATTCGTAGAATCGTTACAGCTTAAGTATATGCTTAATAATTACTTACTTTGTATTATTACCTAGCCTTTATAAGTTAGCTATAGAATTAGCTTATAAAAGTTATTTAGTATGTTAATTATTTATTATTTTTTAAAAAACTTTATACATAGCTATAGTATATTACTTTAAAAGTATTATGTTTTGTTTAAAAGCTTAAAGTATAAGCTATATTTAATATTCTTTTAGCATGTCTAAGTAGTGTTGTTAGAAATGCATTAGTATAAAAAAAGTAGTTTAGTAAAGTCTTAGTAAAAGTAAGTAACTTAGGTGTGTAAGTAACTTGCTTATAGAGTATGTTAAGTTATTTTTTAATATTAGTAAAAGTTAACTTTATTTTTATGCTGTAAGTTTTTATTACTACTAGAGTATTTTTATTTTTTACCTTCTTAAAGTCTAGGCATTTTTTATAGTTTAAGTTTACTTTTCTTTTTAGTCTTTTCTTTTCCTTAGTTATAAAGATTAGTTATACAAGCTTGTTTTTATTTTAAAATTGTTTATATGTTTCTTTTATTATAGCTTTAGCTTTGCTTAGATTTATTAGCTTACTATTATAAAATAGGCTTTCTTTTTTCTTTATTAAAAATAGTGTCTTCTAACTAGCATTACTCTTTCTTTTTCTTTCTAAGTTTCTTTTATAGAGATTATTATTATATATAGTTGCTACTTTAATAAATTCTTTTAATTTTTTAAGTTTTTTTAAGTAAAAGAATTTGTTCTTAATCTTTTAATTAAGTTTTTTATATAACATTTTATATAAAGCTTTTTAGTCTATCTATCTACACTATGCTTAGTATTCTCTAAATTATATAGTATACACTTAGATAATTCTTTTCTTTTGTTTAAAATAATTATTTTCTTTTACTACTATGTTTTCTTTATTTACTAGCTTATATATTTTTATAAGAGCGTTTCTAAATTCTTAGATGCTAAAAAAGATTCTCTAAGTTTTTTCTTAGAAAAGTTGTCTATAAAGTTAATAGTTTCTCTAGTTGTTAGTGTAGAGTAGCTGTTAAAGTAAAGTTTTATTTATTAAACTATTAATTTATCTATTTAAAATGCCTCTTAGTTATAGTTTATATACAAAGTGCATCTAGTAAAGAAAGGCTTTAGGTTTTAAAGGTTACTATTAAAGGCTTTTAAAGGCGCTAATTATAAAGATTTTTTACAGCTATATTGTTCTTTTATATATATATATATATATATATGCTATAAAAGTTTAAAATTTTTAGTTACATGTTGTTAATTTATTTTATTAATTTATACTTATTTACTATTAGTAGTAGTATGCTTTCTAATAGTATAAACTTAACTATTAAAGTATTAATAAAAGAGTTTAAGAGATTTATACTTTTTAAAAAGTAGTAATTAATGTTATAATATCTACTTACTTGTAACGGCGCAGGCAAGACAATGGGTCCGAATGCGGTATGAATCCACTCAGAGGCATATGGGAGTGCGTGGGGACTCAGAGACCTGGGAATACCAATGACA